>NC_056748.1:146373457-146558457 GCF_019279795.1 Protopterus annectens | reverse complement strand
AGCCAATCTTTTCATTAATAATAGACTCGACATTAGTCATACTAATAATATTATTGGAAGTTCTCAATGTACTAGCAAACAAGCTATATTAAAATTGCATTTATTACCACCTTTTCTATGGACAACAATGTGATAAAAGATATTCTTGTAAAACAACTGTCTCATCCTGTCAGATGATATGAAAATAAAGGAAAATGTGGATGAAGCACCTAATGTTATCTATAGGAAGGAGATGGATTTAAAAGCCATTCTTGAAAAGGAAAATAACTTTAATAAGAAGATAAAGGGCATGAGTGAATGTTGCCATTGTGGTTATTGTAGATACATTGTTGTAAAATATGACGTTTTTATAAATAATAATGTGGTTAAAATTAATGGCGTCTATAAATGCAACACTATGAGAGTTGTATATTGTGCAGTACATGTTGTGGGTTCTATAGCAGAAAAACTGAAAGGGAATTTAAAGACAGAATTTCTGAGCACCTGTACGACATCAGAAAAAGGAGAGATACAGATGCTTTATTGAAGCACGTACAGAGAACCCAGGTCATGAATTCAGCTTTGCAATTATTAAACAGTTGCCCTCGAATGAGAGGGTTGGAGCATGGACCCTGAACCTTGAGAAATGTGAACTGTACTGGCAATTGCATTTAAACTCTAACAACTGGCCAGGGCTGTATGAGCAGCTTATCATAACCTGTCTTTTAAAACTTACAGCAACTATAAGATAAAATTTTCCTGGATGAATATTACTAATGTCTTTGCAGTTTTAACATATGTTTTTTAAATACTGTTTAATTAACTATATTATATACAATTTATGGCGTAAAGCTTTACTGTTTTGTAACTGTTTTAATAAGTTATTTTAATGATACAAATGCTAATAATTAAGATGATACTTGTATAGAGCCAGTTTTGTGCATTTATGATTGTAACACTATATAAATAGTTTCCTATTGGTAGTTCTCTTTAAATGTCCCATTCACATTGAGGGGCTCAGCAGTCACATGGTTTAATACTCAGTATTGATTGGATTATAAATAGGTGGTATTTTTAAACTGTGGTTATATGATGAAATTTTTATTTTAAAAACAAAAGCGCTCATCTTAATAAAACTAAGTTTTTTGGAGCACCAGTCTTGAGAAATTTCCTTGCCTAAACACATTTTATGTTTTAACATAAAGACATTGACAAAGACTGCATGTGCAACACATGGCCAAATGTGTGACAGTGAATAAGTAAAACATAAAGCAACATTTACTAGAATCTATATGTGAAGATATTAGATATTGTTGTCAGTGTTAGCATGACTGGCTGAAGTTTTGTCAATACTTGTATATAATGGTAAATTACCCTGTGTTATGTATGTTTATTTATTTTTATTTATTTTACATTTGTTGACTGGGCTAGTCCAGCTGGATATATGTCCATTTTCAACAGAGGCCCGGGGAGAAAAGCTCCTCGAAAATACAGTAAAATATTATATATAAAAATAAATGTCAGCATGACTAGCTATAATTTTGTAAATACATTTATTTTTTTTTTATTACTTTGATTTATGTACGATGTTTGAATCAAACAGTGTTCTTGCTGACCAAATGTACATGTTTTTAAAAAAAATAATTCTGTCCTGGGTCCTCTCCTGTTTGGCATCTACTTCTCAGAAATCCAGGCCAGCATGGAGGGACTCTGGGCTGATCAAGTTCGCAGACGACTGCAAGCTGGGAGCCATTATTAACTCCCCAAGTGATGTAGAAATCCTACAGAAAGGCCTCACAGAGACCAATAACTGGTGTGGAAACCATGGCCTTAAGCTTAATGCCAAAATGCATCATCATCCCCTTTGAGAAAAACTCAGTTTCATCTAATTACCACATCGATGGGAGCCCACTGTACACTGAAGACATTATAAGAGATCTGGGGACACAGGTTGACAACAACCTCTCCTTCAACCACTACATTGCCACTGTGGTCAGAAAGTCCTTCTATGTGGCACATCTCATTACCAAGGGTTTTGCATCCAGGAAGAAAGAGGTCATCATTTCTCTCTGTTCTTCCCTCATTAGACTAATCATCGAGTATAATGCCCCATTTGGCATGCACTTCACTAGAGACATGCAACAGCTGGAAACGCAACAAAAATACCTTACAAAGAGGATGCTAGGCCTTAAACACATGTCCTATATGGACAGACTCAAAAAACTACAGGTTTTCTCTGTCTCATATCATCTATTAAGAGGCAATCTCTGCTTGACTTACAAAGCCATATCTGACCCAGCTCTGTTAGAAATGCTACATCTAAAGAAATCCCAATCCCTCCACACCACACACAACAGAGACCTCATTACCACAATCAACAGAACATGCTGGAGGGACAGGTTCATAACCCAGAGACTGCCCATGCTCTGGAATAGTCTTCCCATACATGTCAAGCATAGTACTTCACTGGCCCTCTTAAAAAGAAATCTTGATGAGTGGATGGGAAATAGAAAGTTCACCTTCAGGATCACTCCAGTGACTCTACTTGATAGAGGCACTGGGAACTAACGTCAGGCAGCATGATGCCAGGGCACTTCTATGGGGAAGGCTTGTAAAGGCTCCACGGCCATTAGCCTAGTACACACCTATGAACCTATGAATGTAGGTTATGCCAGTCAGCTGATCTAGATGTGATGTCATCATGTGCCAGAGCTAAAAGGAATAGAATCTGCATAGCAGCTGTTTTGTTTACTTTTTAAAGACTGACATGAGAGAGTAGAATTCTCATAACAGTTTCTGTGACTTTTAAAAAAATTTGATATAAAAGCAGGTTCTAAGTCAAAGTTGAGTAGTACTAGTTCAGTAGTTGTTGTAGTTGCTCAGTTGTTGTTCAGTAGTCAGTTATTGTTTTCCAGATCAGTAGTTATCACTCAGAGTTTTCCAGAGCCATTGAGCAGAAATAGTAGGAGTTGCTATTCCAGTCACTGAGGACATGACAATGGCCTGAAAAGAGTGGACATATACTCTTATTTTGCTTTGCAGAAAGAAGTAAGAGTATCATCTTGCCTTGCTGAGTTAGATAGATTGCACAGGGACAATTAATCTTCAGTCAGTTAAGGAACTATAGTGAGATAGTTAGAGCTATTTTCATAATTCCTGTGTCAGTGCACCTATTTGATAGGTTGTCACTTGTCTCTCTTTCTGCAGTTCTGTTCTGTGTGTTGGGAGTGGCTTGAAAATGGTAAATGTGTTGATACTTTACAAAAAAAAAATATTTTCTGACTTTTCTGTAAATGTCACAGAAATCTTTGATACTAAATTTAAGTTATCTTAACCTATTTACTCCATAGCATATCGCCTACTCCGAGGTGATCTCTGCCTAACATATAAAGCTATGTCAAACCCAGAGCTGTTGGACATGCTACACCTAAAGAAATCCCAATCCCTCCGAGCTACACGCTCTAGGGACCTAAACCTTGTCACCACAATAAACAGGACATGCTGGAGGGATAGATTCCTGTCCCAGAGACTTCCCATACTCTGGAACTGGCTACCCATCTATGGCAAGCAAAGTTCTTCATTAGCACTCTTCAAGAAAAATCTTGATGAGTGGATGGGAAATAGGAAATACACCCCAGGAATCACTTCTGGGTCTCTGCTCGACAGTGGCACAGGAAAATAACTTTCTTGGGTGGCGTAAGCCAGAGAACCTTGTTGGCTAGGCTTGTGTAGGCCCTCGGGCTGATGGCCTAGTACCTACCTATGAATTAATGAACCTATAAACTATTATAAATAACATAGAAAGCTTAGCATTTCAATACTGTATTGCAGCTTATGTAAATTTGTCAGAAGACTTGACAATTGCCTTTAAACCCCTGACTATCTAATTGCTTTGTTTTGCTATGAAAGGGGAGTGTTAAGTTCTCCTCCCCTTTGCAATAAAAACCGTGGAAACAGTTCCACAGCTTTCTGTCTTTTTTTATATCAGCTGCTGCATTCCTGACATTAGCAGGATTAATTACCCATCTAAGACTGACAGTAGTACCAGACAAGGTAAACTACAGATTTAACTGTGTCTATGATATGTCATGCAGGTGGAGATTAATTTCTCTGCAAAGCATGTGGGAAGTTAAGTTTAAAAACGTAGGAGAGAGGTTTGTGTAATGGTTTAGGTGTTTACCTTACAGATACAAGGTGCAGGGTTTGATTCTCACATGTGGTAATTGGCTAGGCTTAAAATGGCATATGTTGGCAGTTAGCCTAGAACTAATCTGTAAACCTATCAAGATGGGCTTCCCCTTTCTTTGATTCCAATGTAGGGAAATAAAAGTTTTAAGGAGTACAAGCAGGTTTCTGGTACCTACACAATACTGGAACCGTATTGTAGGGAGAAAAGAAACCTAAGGATTGACTTAAACTGTAGAAGAGGGCAGAGTTTTTCTTTAATTTACAAAATGCAGTGCCCATTACCTAATACATTAGACAGAAAGTTAAAAAGAGACCAACCGGGTATGCAAAGGTGTAGATATGAAATATAGAATGCATAGGTTTTAGTAAAAGCACTTCTACTGTTACAGGCTATAGATATTTACAGGATATTTAAGACGGAATTTAAAAGGCAGACATCTATTACAGCACATAAAAATTAAAAAGATAAATAGAGAGGATTATTAGTAACAAATATAGCTGAAGATTTACAGAAACAAGTTAATACAGCATATGGTAATTATGCTTCAAGATACAAATATTGTAGGTGTAGAAAAACAAAAGAGAGTTTACCAATTATAACACATTAAAGATTTGCCCAGTTATAATTAAATTATAAAGTTAAAAGACTTCAATGTAAATAGACCATAAATGCTCAAGTGACACCTAATGGTCAAAATTAAAATTGCAAGTGTATTTACTAGATAAAAACTTATTTTAAATTAGTTCTAGTGATCATTATAATGTCCTTCACAGATCATATTAATAGATTTATAAAGTAATTACAGAAGTAAATCCCATTCAGTAATTTCAGAGACACTTCTACACATGTATGTGCACACAGACACACACAAACACATTTGGACCTCCTGTTTCTTGCCCTCTCTTTTGTGCTAATTATTAATCAAAGTTTTGCAAATAGGAGATCTTCCCAGGATCAAATTATGAGAGTAGAACACCATTCCATTAAATGTTACTTTCCTTAGAAGCATAGCTGGATCTACCAGTGCCCTGGGACAGTACTGTCAACCAATGTCTCACCCCTTAGATATTTAAGTGAAGAACTAAAAAAAAGCACTTTACTGTAATAAGCCAGTCATTGACTTTATCCAGAACTAAGTGTCGATAAGCTTATTACACTTAGATATATGCCGTCCCACCTGTTTTTCCATTAAACAACAAAAAATGATGTTCCTTCTACTGACACACCAGTCAGTTGGCCAGATGCACAACAAGCTCCCCCTCTCTCCTGTCCCATCTATTTAGGACCCATTTCTGCATCCTACCCCCTACCCTCTTTCTACTTATTTTATTTAAAAAAAATATATATGTTTATTTAAGCTGTAGCAAACTGTTCGCTACAACTGTAACAAACAATTGCGAAAGCTTATACCATGACTGTATAGAGAGCTACAAAACACAGATTTCAGTTAAAAAAAACTGTAGCAAGCAGTTGTTCCAGTTTAGCCACACATGGAGTGGTACAGTGCTCAGGTAGGATCGCAGATGCAGCACCACCTTTTAAAAGCCAGTATTGCATTAAAGAGAGATCAGGATTGGATGATTGTGCTCCCGGTATTTTTGC
This sequence comes from Protopterus annectens, assembly GCF_019279795.1. Lineage (NCBI taxonomy): Eukaryota > Metazoa > Chordata > Ceratodontiformes > Protopteridae > Protopterus > Protopterus annectens. The sequence continues at coordinate 146,552,687 of NC_056748.1, read as the reverse complement.
ACACAGGGCAGCTGCCTTTCTTGCCCCACTGTAAGTTGTCCTAGTGACATCCAGGTAACCCCAGATACTGGAAACAAAGTAGATTATATTGAAAAAGAGCTGTGCAAACTGGATCCAAACAAAAGGCAGGGAGACTGAATATGTAACAATGACCTGAGAGTACTTCAGCAAGAACTTACAGTACCATTATATCTATTATTCACTAAGTCATATAAATATGGGGAGATTCCTCAAGATTGGAGACATTCATTTATTAAACCTGTCTTTAAGGGGAAAGGGGAGTAGGACAAACCCAGAGTCATATAGTCCCTTAAGTCTATTTTCATGTTGAGGAAAAATAACAGAGAAAGTAGTACCGGATAAGTTATTGTCAGAACTGGATAGGTTGGGGACTTGAAACCATGTATCAGCGTGCATATGTTGGAAATAGATCTTTTACCACCTGTAACATGATGTTCTATAACGATATAATAACAGCTACAAATGAATAATTGTGCTGTGATTTGATTTATATAGATTTAACTTCAGTATTTGACAAGGTCATACACAAAACACTGATCAGTAAATTAGTACAACTAGGTATTGATGTACTGTTGATAAGATGGATAGCTGCATGGCTTACAAATAGGAATGGGAAGTAACATACAGCAACTGGACAGGTAAACTCCTTGGTTACAGCCAGGATGTCCCACAGGGTTCTGTCCTAGGCCCTTACTTGTTTAAACTGTATCTTTCAGACCTAACGTTTTCATCTGAGGCGTTCTACAGTCTATATGCTGACGAGCTGAAATTGGGTAAACTGATTACAAGTGTTACAGATAAGGCATGTTTGCAAAATAATTTGACTAAATTGATCATTTGGGCAAAGGAGAACAATATGCTGATAAATACATCAAAAACTAAGCATATGAGATTTGGGAGACATAAACTGAAAAGTGAATATTTAATACAGCACACAGTGATTGAAACTGTAGACTCAATTAAGGACCTGAGTATATGGGTAGATTCGGCTATGAGTTTTTCTAATCATGTCAACCAATTGGCTAATGATAGTTATAGAACTGTAGGTTGTATAAAAAGATTTATAAAGTCTAGGAAATCCAACATAATGAAGTCATTGTTTGTTAGTTACATTAGAACCAAACTTGAGTATGGAATAACAATATGGAAACCCTATAGGAAAACAACATGAATAAACTGGAAAGAGTACAGCGGAAATATACTAAGGGCATCCATGGATGTGAAAATCTAAGTTATTATGAAAGACTAAAATATCTGAACTTGTACAGTGTCTCTAACAGATATCTAAGAGGAGATCTTATTCAGGTATATAGGGCATTTAGAGACAACTACCTCTGGGAATGTTTGGGGTTATCAAAAAGTACTAGGGAACCATCAGATAACCTGTGTAGAAGATTCTATAGGAATGAGAAGTGTACTAGTTGGCTTTCTGACAGAGTAGCTGATGCATGGAACAGACTACCAAATTACATTAAAGGAAGCACTAGTTTAGATATTTTTAAGAACATCCTGGACACATTGTGGGAACAAGTGTTTTGGTTTATTGGCAAGCTAGAAGGGCATTAATGCCTGTGCTTGACATATTTGTATGTATGTATGTATGCATGTATGTATGTATGTATGTGTGGTGTGTATGTATGTATGTATGTATGTGTGGTGTGTATGTATGTATGTATCTATGTGTGTATGTATGTATGTATGTATGTGTGGTGTGTATGTATGTATGTATGTATGTATGTATGCATGTATGTATGTATGTATGTGTGTGTGGTGTGTATGTATGTATGTATGTATGTATGCATGTATGTATGTATGTGTGGTGTGTATGTATGTATGTATGTATGTGTGGTGTGTATGTATGTATATATGTATGTATGTATGTATGTATGTATGTGTGTATGTATGTATGTATGTATGTGTGTATGCATGTATGTATGTATGTATGTATGTATGTGTGTATGTATGTATGTATGTATGTATGTATGTATGCATGTATGTGTGTATGTATGTATGTATGTATGTATGTATATATGTGTCTATGTATGTATGTGTGGTGTGTATGTATGTATGTATGTGTCTATGTATGTATGTATGTGTGGTGTGTATGTATGTATGTATGTATGTGTGTATATACAGATCACTTCTACGCTAATCTCTTTCCCAATACTAGTGCCCTGGCACAACTTGTTCTATTCTAAATTGTAAATAGTGTAATTTTTATTGACTCTCCATATGTCACTTTTTTTCAATCTTCTTCATTTCTTAGCAGTCTTACTCTAGCAATTATTACAGAATAATGTTGCCTCTCCATTGTTATTTCTTGCTTAACTGCCTCTGCATTTTACTAAACTACATAATAACTGTTCCTTTATCTGCTTTCATGTTTATATATTTTGTTTAATCTGTTTTGCTTTTTTGCTTTTGAGTTTGGTTTGACTGATTGTTTTTATTGTAAGTTACTAGGATGTTTAATGGAGTTTTTCTCCTCGAGCCTCTGCTGAAAATGGACATGTATCCAGCCAGACTAGCCCGGTTAACAAATGTAAAATAAAATAAAATAAATAAATAAAATGTATGACTATATCCATGTGCAACTAACTGTGAGTTAAACTGCCTTCCAGTTTATAGCCTGCTACAGACCACCCTCCCAAACACAGGAACCCCACTTGGCCTTCCTGAGAATACTGGAAAATATGAAGGTCTCTCCAAACACCATTATATTGGGCGACTTCAACTACCCAAGCATAGACTGGGAGCATTACTCTAGCTCCAACACCCTAGCCCAAAGGTTCCTAGAATTTATAAACTCAAATGCTATGGAACAACTTGTTACCACTCCCACAAGAGGGGAAAACATACTGGACCTGATCATCACCAACATGGGGACACTATGCTCCAGACCAGAAGTGTATCCCTCACTGGTAAGATCAGACCATAAACTAATCTCACTGGATATTCACATCCTGACCCCACCCCCTGACCAGAAAACCACAGTGAAAAACTTCTCTAAAGCAAATTTCACACACCTCAAAACCGAGGCAAAATCCTTCAAAGCCCCCAGGCCTGTGGAAAATACGGCCCAGACCACAGAATCCTTTATAAACGCATTCTATGAACACCTTCAGGAATGCATGGATCATGCAATCCCAAATAAAACCAAGACCCAATCCTCCAAAGGCAGACGTCCTGTCTGGTGGACCCCAGCCATAAACAAACTATACAATAGAAGGAGGAAGCTACTACATGATAGAGCAAAATCCCAAAAAGGGAAGGCATCTCTGATCAGTATTAGCAAAAAACTACGGGCACTCATAAAATCATCTAAGGCCAGCTTCGAGAGAAAGATTGCACAGGACACTAAGGATAATCACAAGGCTTTCTTTAGTTATGTTAGGAACCTGGGTGGGAATTCCCAGATATGCTCAGAATTAGTCCAAAATGACAAAAAATACACTGAGCCCACAGACATTGCCAACATCCTAGCTGACAGGTTCAGTGCAAACTTCTCCCCCCTCTTCCCACCAAAAGGGCGAATATCTATCCCAACAGAGTGCTGCCCCCCTGACATCTCAGATGCTCAGGTAAGAGCCACCCTCTCCAAAGCAAAAAACACAGCATCAATGGGACCAGATGGTGTCCCGGGCTGCGTCCTACATGAACTCCAAGAAGAGCTAAACCCAAACATAAAACTACTGTTCAATCTTAGCCTTACTACAGGATATGTACCCAAAGAGTGGCGTACAGCAACAGTGGTCCCTTTCCACAAAGGTGGTGCCTCAACGGATCCTGGAAACTATCGCCCCATAAGCCTGACTAGCTTGGTCTGCAAAGCTATGGAAAGGATCATCATGGACCTCATAAATAAAGATATTGGGGACCTACAGACACTGGATCCTACCCAGTTTGGCTTTGTTAAGGGCAGATCCTGCCTCTTAAACCTGGTCAATTTCTTTGAAACAGTCACCAAGGCCATTGACGAGGGGAAGGTGGTCGACACAGCCTACCTGGACCTCGCAAAGCCTTCGATACAATACCCCACTCGGGCATTATAGATGAGCTCACCAGCTTAAATATAAACCCCTATGTAACTAGATGGGTTGCAAACTGGCTGAAGGACAGAACCCACATGGTTAGAATTGCTGGAGCCATGTCAGACTCCAAACCAGTTACAAGTGGCATCCCACAAGGCTCAGTCCTGGGACCTCTCTTGTTCGGTATATATTTCTCGGAGGTACAGGCCAACATGGAAGGACTGTGGCTGACCAAGTTCGCAGATGACTGCAAACTGGGCACCATAATCAACTCTCCAGCCGACACAAGCATCCTCCAAAAGGGCCTCATAGAAAAAGACAACTGGTGCCAGAGCCATGGCCTCAAGCTAAACGCCAAAAAAGTGTATAGTCATCCCCTTTGGCAAAAACAAAGTGCCCACAAATTACCACATAGGTGGTAATCCATTAAGTACAGAAGACGTCATTAGGGACCTGGGGACTCAAGTTGATAGCAATCTCTCATTTGACAACCACGTGGCCAAAGTGGTTAGAAAAACATTTTATATAGCCCACCTAATCATGAAGGGATTCACATCTAGATCAGGGGAGGTCATCGCACCTATTTACTCATCCCTCATCAGGCCCATAATTGAGTACAATGCCCCTTTTGGGATGTACCTACCAGACACCTGCAGCAACTGGAAAGACCCCAAAAGTACCTCACCAAGAGGATCAAAGGGCTCAAACAGATGCCATATGCTGCCCGGTTAAAGAAACTCCAGCTCAGTGGCATACCACCTGCTCAGAGGCGATCTGTGCCTGACGTATAAAGCCATGTCCAACCCAGAATTAATGGACATGCTGCACCTCAGAAAATCCAAATCCCATCGAGCTACGCACTCGAGAGACTTGAACCTCAGCACTGAAATAAATAGGACATGCTGGAGGGACAGATTCATAACCCAGAGGCGCCCTTCACTCTGGAATAAAATCCCAGTCCAGGTTAGGCAGAGTCCCACATTGACTCTCTTCAAGAGGAATCTTGATGAGTGGATGGGAGATCGTAGGTTTACCCCGGCTATCACTTCTGTGTCACTGTTAGACAGAGGCACAGTATACTAACCTCAAAAAAAGGCATAGCAAAATTAATTTAAAATGGGTGGCGAAAGCCAAACACACTCTGGCTAGGCTTATAAATGCCCTAGGGCAGATAGCCTAGTATGAACCTATGAACCAAGGAACCTATGTATGTATGTATGTATGTATGCATGTATGTATGTATGCATGTATGTATGTGCTGTAGCTACACCACCTGTCTCCCTCTTTGTAGTCATGTGACAACATTCATGTAGAAGATGCTGGAATTCCTAATGAAGCAGAATATTAGTGATTCTGCAGTTTATTATGTTTGAAATGCACCACCTGTATTTATTTATATATTTATATATCTATAGGTAAGCATGTAAAGGACTCACCTGTATTTATTTATATATTTATATATCTATAGGTAAGCATGTAAGGGACTCACCTGTATTTATTTATATATTTATATAGCTATAGGTAAGCATGTAAGGGACTCACCTGTATTTATTTATATATTTATATATCTATAAGGGACTCAACCCAGTGACAAATACTGATTTTCATTGCCACCAGCAGTTTCAGCAACATATCACTTCAACTCACGTATGAAGGGACTCCATTTGTGAAAACCTGTTTCACCAGACTAGTATGTTGCCAGTCTGCCCTGCCTTCATTAGCTTTAGTCTGGTTTTACCACCACAAAATTATTTTTTGTTGGTGTAAATTAGGTGACAGCAGAAAGTATGTGCAGAAACAGATACACACACATGCACATGCACACAGACACACACACACACACACACACACACACACACACACACACACACACACACACACACACACACACACACACACACACACACACACACTCAAACAGACATATGCATATATTTTCCTAGGATTTCATGTACAGACAGTTACAGATCTGCACATGCACACACACACACACACACACACACACACTCAAACAGACATATGCATATATTTTTCTTAGCATTTCATGTACAGACAGTTACAGATCTACACATATACACATACAAACACACTCAAGTGGTTCAGCCACTGAGCCACTTTTCTGAAACTGCACATCTCAGATGTCTGATCTTGATCAAATAAATTAAGTTATATCTAATAGCAAAAGTAATATTATGAGGCACAATCAAGGGCATTGTACTAAAGCAGTGACATGTGAAAGGTATCTTTCTTTTTCTCTCATCTCACACACACACACACACACACACACACACACACACACACACACACACACACACATGCACAGTCACACTGGCACAGTCGCACACTCACAGAGAATAGCACTCAAAGCTCAATTAATGGGGAGGGACCAAAATCAGAGCCAGATTGTTATAGTAACAAGGATTGCATTAATATCTGTTATCTGAATATGAGTTCTGAAACACACATGGCTATCATGAGTTAGGAACTATAATCCACAACCATTGGCCAGAAAACCTCAAATTTTAGGAGGAATAAAATCAACATATTGTTCAAAAGTAAGGGAATGCTGCAAAATCAAGGACTGTTGAAAGGTATCTCTCCCTCTCTCTCTGTCACTCATTCACACACACACACACACACACACACACACACACACACACACACACACACACAACACACTGTATTGAATGTGTGTGCTTCAGATGTCTGATTGCATACAAATGACTGACTTTTTGAAAACCCACACACACACACACACACACACACACACACACACACACACACACACACACACACACACACACACAGACATGCACACACACACACACACACACACACACACACACACACACACACACACACACACACACACACACACACATATATTAATAATTAACTGCTACCCCATCTTTTATCTCTCTAATCAGTTTAAGCAGAAGCAGAATACAACTTCTTGTACTGTGTGCTGCTGGCCTGCTTGCAATGCTTACAACATGGGAACAAATTTGGAGGTAGTTGTATGATTGGCCAGTGATTAAGAAACTCAACACAGATATCCATTAAGCTGACTGACTGTTCTGTGACATAAGCAGCATCTGTGTTACAGTCCTAGGAAATTCTGTAAAAAAACATCACAAATGTCTGAGCTGTGGATTAAATCCTGTAAGAAACTGAAGAAAGAATGAATCTTGCTTAAGAAGAAGAGAGATGATTTATTTACTTTCAGCAGCATGGTAACAGCAGATCAGTGTGAAGCAGACTGTGACTGGTGACAGCATATCAGTGTGATGCAGACTGTGACTGTGACAGCAGATCAGTGTGATGCAGACTGTGACTGACAGCAGATCAGTGTGACTCAGACTGTGACTGGTGACAGCAGATCAGTGTGATGCAGACTGTGACTGTGACAGCAGATCAGTGTGACACAGACTGTGATTGTGACAGCAGATCAGTGTGATGCAGACTGTGACTGTGACAGCAGATCAGTGTGACGCAGACTGTGAATGATAACAGTAGATCAGAGTGACGCAGACTGTGACTGGTGACAGCAGATCAGTGTGACGCAGACTGTGACTGTGACAGCAGATCAGTGTGACGCAGACTGTGACTGTGACAGCAGATCACCATAGTGCAGACTGTGACTGCTGACAGCAGATCACCATAGTGCAGACTGTGACAGTAGATCAGTGTGGCGCAGACTGTGACTTGTGACAGCAGATCAGTGTGACACAGACTGTGACTGTGACAGCAGATCAGTGTGACACAGACTGTGACTGTGACAGCAGATCAGTGTGACACAGACTGTGACTGTGACAGCAGATCAGTGTGACACAGACTGACTGGTGACAGCAGATCAGTGTGACGCAGGCTGTGACTGTGACAGCAGATCACCATAGTACAGACTGACTGCTGACAGCAGATCACCATAGTGCAGACTGTTACTGCTGACAGCAGATCACCATAGTGCAGACTGTTACTGCTGACAGCAGATCACCATAGTGCAGACTGTGACTGTGACAGCAGATCAGTGTGGCGCAGACAGACTGTGACAGCAGATCAGTGTGACACAGACTATGACTGTGACAGCAGATCAGTGTGACGCAGACTGTGACTGTGACAGCAGATCAGTGTGACACAGGCTGTGACTGTGACAGCAGATCACCATAGTGCAGACTGTTACTGCTGACAGCAGATCACCATAGTGCAGACTGTTACTGCAGACAGCAGATCACCATAGTGCAGACTGTGACTGTGACAGCAGATCAGTGTGGTGCAGACTGTGACTGTGACAGCAGATCAGTGTGACACAGACTGTGACTGTGACAGCAGATCAGTGTGACGCAGACTGTGACTGGTGACAGCAGATCAGTGTGATGCAGACTGTGACTGGTGACAGCAGATCAGTGTGATGCAGACTGTGACTGGTGACAGCAGATCAGAGTGGAGCAGATTGTAAATGGTGACAGAAAATCAGCATGGTGAAGACTGTGACTGGAGATGGCAGATATGGGACCACCATATGGGGCAGAGAAAAGTGCTGAAACATAGGGGGCTGCTAAGGAAAGTAATACATACACATACAAACCGATCCACATCTGTAACCCACAGGTATGCACATCTCATCATGGGACCAAGATAACAGCAATAGCTGGAAACGTTTATCACGTGAGAAACAGACTTGATACTGCATGCCCTATGCATGCATACCAGTGTAGCCTTAGCTAGGGAAAATCAGACAAGAGTTACCAGGACCTGGCAAGAGAGGAAGTGCTCCAGGACATAAGTGCTGTGGCCATCCATGATAGGGCAGTAATACAGATACATCACGGCGTCACTGATATGATATTGCATTCCAAGCCCTAGGCACAGGATATCACCAGGAACATGTCCACTACATGAGTTGGACTGCCACCACAGAAGCATCTCACAGAGATAGAAAAGTTTATTGCTACTTGATAACAAGATAAGTGGGCTAGTCTAATGACCCTTTTGCAGGCACTACTCTGGATAAGGCAAATCAATTAATATAAATTATGCTTTAGTTTATACAGATCATGCATTGTCAAAACAGTACAATAATCAATAATAAAATATACAAGTTACAAAAAATAATTATAATAATATGGTAGATCATTCAGTATACAATAAAGATGAATAGTTTTAACCATTGTCATGGACAGTCATTCTATCCATAGTCCCCAGTAACCCTGTCAATGTTCTTAGTAATCTGTGGATGTGGGAGCTGCCAAGTGTCTGTGGATGATGCATCAGGTTAGTCCTTGTATGTCCCATCATTGTTGTATGCTCATACACAAGTGTGAAATATTATTCAGCAGAACACATATGCATATTTGTTTTACAGGTACATTAGAGCTGCAATTTATTGATCTGTAGCACAAGGTATGTATGTACTTATATGCTATTCACATAAATGCCATACAGCAGTGTGTGTGTGAGTGTGTGTGTGTGTGTGTGTGTGTGTGTGTGTGTGTGTGTGTGTGTGTGTATGTGTGCGTGTGCATGTGTGTGCATATATGTGTGTGTGTGTGTGTGTGTGTGTGTGTGTGTGTGTGTCTGTGTATGTGGTGTGTGTGTGTGTGTGTATGTGGTGTGTGTGTGTGTGTGTGTGTGTGTGTGTGTGTGTGTGTGTGTGTGTGTGTGTGTGTGTGTGTGTGTGTGTGTGTGTGTGTGTGTGTGTGTGTGTGTGTGTGTGTGTGTGTGTGTGTGTGTGTGTGTGTGTGTGTGTGTGTGTGTGTGTGTGTGTGTGTGTGTGTGTGTGTGTGTGTATATGTGTTTTTGTGTGTGTGTGTGTGTGTGTGTGTGTGTGTGTGTGTGTGCATGCAGGCATGTGTGTGTGTGTGTGTGTGTGTGTGTGTGTGTGTGGTGTGTGTGTGTGTGTGTGTGTGTGTGTGTGTGTGTGTGTGTGGTTGTGGTATGTGTGTGTTTTTGTGCATGTGTTATGTGTATGTATGTGTGTGTATGTGCGTGTGTGTGTGTACATGCATGCACACATGCGTGTGCATGCATGTGTGTGTGTGTGTCTGTGGATGTGGTATGTGTGTGTTTTTGTGCATGTGTTATGTGTATGTATGTGTGTGTATGTGTGTGTGTTTGTGTGTTTATGTGGTATGTGTGTGTGTTTTTGTGCATGTGAGTGTGTCTGTGTGTGGGCATGTGTGTGCATGTGTGCGTGTGCGTGTGTGTGTGTGTGTGTATGGGGGGGTGGTCTGTACGAGGAGGTTAAAGCTCTGAATGAACTGCAGGATCACCTGCAGGACACGCAGAGTGACACATCAAGTCTGTTGAGGAGAATAGTGGTCCACATGGCATCCACTAGTACATCCTTGAGGACAGTGACAAATGCCCACTGTCACAATGCAATGGTCTGGACATATGATGTATGCCCACAGACCATGCTTTAGCAGATGGCACAGACTGTTCCAGAGATTGCATCACTGTCATCCGCAACCATAGCTGTCTCTGTCCCTAGACATGAATACTATCATGATCATGGCTGACCACACAGCAACATCCCATCAGGCCAGCTTCCCTTGCAGTTCCATGTATCCTTATTTCCTGTTGCCTAATAAGTGCAATACCTAGCTATGGCCATTCTCTGGGTAGTTGATACTGTCAGTCTATTGTCTCTTGCCAGGGGACCACAGCCAAGTTCTTGTGTGCGCTTCTGATGTGCAAAACTATCCTTTAAGTAGTACACATCCAGCACTGACACTATAGGACCACACGGTACTTGTGGCAGAATTTCATAGCATGGAAGCTCCACCTGAACACTGGAGAATATTATCCTGGCTACCTTCAATCTGCTACCTACCAACATGGCTTCCAATCCACCTCTGATAGCCCTTATATCTATAATAGCACTGCTGGCACTTTAACAATGCAGATGATATTGACTGAGCCCTGCTTACCCTGCTTGTCTGTCTGGTAAGGTAATATCTGATACACAGAGTGGCAAATCAGAGCACTGTACTGCATAGCTTGGGTGTGTTAATACATGAGTCAGCTTAATTCTGTGCTGTCATTGTCACAGCCCATGGTTGTGGACCAGAGACTGCCTTTTTGCCAGAGCCACAACACACTGTGCATATCTTTGCCTTGCATGGTGTACCACTGTCACCACTTCCTCTAATGACTCCTCCTTCACTGGTGCTGCAGGTCTTGTATGTAGTACTATGACTTTCCCAAGTTTCATCTGCTTGCATACTGCCATATTGTGTGACATAGCACAGGCCATGAATAAGTTCCTGCAGGTCTCAATGTAGCACTGCGGCACAGAGGAACAAAGCTGTGAATGCACCCCAGACACCACATGTTCTACTAGCAGCACAAGCACTGGGGGGACCAGTTAGTAGAGGATTTACGTGACTATTCAATGCCAGGTTGCCCATCCTAGGTGGAGAGAATCATCTTGGCTCACTGCATTGATGACATCTTCAGGAAGGCAGCTACAATGGAGCTCAAAATCTGGTGAGCTGATGGGGATAAAACAGTCCACAGGATCTGCAGATTGGCCTACTCTGTATCACCTGACTCTCAACTTCATCAGGAAATGAATAGGTCAGAAGGCTCTTGTCCTGATGAGGAGCAAATGGGTCAAATGGCTGCAGGAAGGGGTTTCACTTTTCCAATCCTGTGAACAAGAATGAATGAATAAATAAATAAATAACTGCAGTGTGGCACCAGATCTATCCAAACACACTGCGTGTATATTACTGGTTCCCCCTGCCGGTGTCTGTGGAAATCATATATCTTCTCAACATGCTGCAGCACCATGTCAAAAGTTGGTGTAGGATTCATAAAAAGTACATCTGCAAAATTCCTAACCTGTCTCTTTTCGGATTCTGAAAAGCCCTATAGCTAAGATTATTAGAGGTACACAACCATTCGTATCTATTCATGCATGCTCTCGATTCCTTGTATGGATGACACATGGCTAGCAACCCCACATGGTAGTGGATGACAGTGTGTGTCATGAATGGGATAGTATGTCAACAGTTGGCCGACCCACCAGTGAAGTGCAATATCATGAACACTGTGTCCGAAGATGGCTACTAATGCATGCTGCTGATAATGCTGATACTACCACTAGCATCACAATGTGAGTTCAATTCCCATACACCAGAAAATTCTACAGTTCAATACAGGTAATCAGTATCACTGTGTGTGCTATGTTTATACATTTCTGAATCATTCTACAATGTTTGATTTTGTAATTTGTATATGCAATGACTTTCATTTGCCTGTCATAATGCAGCCACTTGCACTATTTTGCTGGTAGCCCTATCATGTCACTTTTGTCTCTGAATAGTAGGCTAACCACCATTCTATCAGTCCAAACCAGACAGAACAGAAACCACCTCATGTCCAGGACCAGCCCTGCACATCTCACCTTTTCCCACCCAATCCACCCACCTCCATGCCCATTTTGTGATCTAAATGGACATGTCAGGGGGAGTTGGAACATCTTCTTTTACTTGTCTTGGATCCAACTGCAGTGTAACAGCAATGCTTTTCTTTTAAAAAAGGAAAGCCAAATTTAAGATTTAGCAAATGCCAGCATCCTGTTTGTTTTGCTAAAAAAAATACTGCAGTTTTTGAATAGGTGGTGACAGTTGTACCATTTATCCCCTGCACTGTTTCTAAATAACCTCATAAAGCAAGAAGGAAAAAATGCAAACAATAAATATGATAATAAATACAAGTTCTGTTAATTCAATGATCTTGAAAATGCCGAATTCTACTTTATCCCTTTTCCTGCTATTTAGATAGACCACTTTCCTATGTAGATAGACCACTTTCTAAAACTGTACCAGATGTCTCTGAAAATGGAAACAATAGATACTGAACACAAATTTACAAACCTTATGTCACCGGTTGAATGAGCAGTTTAAATTAATTTTTTAACAGGTTAACTGGCCTACAGGGTAAGCTTACATTAAGGCCATTTAACCAGTTGTAAAAATGGCATTACAAAAATTAAGTCCATAATACCCTCTGACAACCACTATCATACTAGCAATGAGGTTCACCCTGCAAAAGTAGAAAAAAGAAATTGTATTTAAGTCAAATTCATTGTTCCATGCAATATGCTAAGTAGAGTAACATGTTATGGCCACTAGCATAGAAAAAATAGTAGTGTCCATTATCAGTGATTAAAACAAATAATTCTGACTATTTTAATACCAAAATATGGCTGTGTGTACCAAGCATGTGAATGCACTTTGGTTGCAACATGCTGGAAGCATGAAGCAACCAGCTAATCATTTTCAGATTACGGGATTAGTAGGATACATTTTTAAAAATGCTTATAAGTAAAAAATAAATATGTATAGCTGGTAGCTGACTGGGGAAGGGGGATAATAAATACCTAAATATGTATAGCTGGTAGTTGACTGGGGAAGGGGGATAATAAATACCTAAATATGTATAGCTGGTAATTGACTGGGAAAGGGGGGATAATAAATACCTAAATATGTATAGCTGGTAGTTGACTGGGGAGGGGGGATAATAAATACCCAAATATGTATAGCTGGTAGTTGACCTGGGAGGGGGGATAATAAATACCCAAATATGTATAGCTGGTAGTTGACTGGGGATGGGGGATAATAAATACCCAAATATGTATAGGTGGCACATGACTTGGGGGATAATTAAAACTTAAATATTTATAGCTGGTACATGGGGGGTGGGGTAATTAAATCCTAAATATGCATAGCTGGTACATCACTTGGGGTAGACAGTGTATTTGGACTGGTGGAGGGACTGAGTAACAGAAATTATGTTACTAGGTTTACAGGTTGTTACTAGGCCACAATATGGGTTTGTACACATCAAATATTCACAGGCTGCCCCTGTCTGTTATGGACATAGGTGCAAAACCAGTAATGAATTAGTGATTTCCCATATGTTGGTTGAAGTTACATTTCTTTAGGGTTAGGGATAAGCTATGCTTCACATGGATGGGAAATGTGTTCCAGAGAAGGAGTGATCTTTGAAACATATACCTGTGCCTCCTACATGAACTGATTATGTTACAGACATGGTTTAGATCCTTATATCACGTATTTCTCATGCTGTTTGTTTAGTGACCATTGATTCATAGACTCATAGATTGTTACTAGGCTAATGCCCCGGGGGGTCTTTATAAGCCCAGCAAAGTTTTACCAAAAGAATAATGATGACCTTTATTCAAATAGGACATTGAGAGCCAAGCCATCTAAGCTACATCTGTCCATAAGGGACATGGGTGCCAGGCCTGGTGTAAATTTCTCAGTCCCTATCCACTGGTCTGGATTGCAGTTAAACTGCGTAATAGACAAACTCAGCTTTACATGGATGGGAAGCCTGTTCCATAGTACAGACAGTTCCTGGGACACATATCTGTCTGTCCAGCATGTTCTGTTTAAGCCACAGACAAAATTCAGATCCGAGACCTTGTATTTCTGGTACTCTTTGACTAACAAATGTGTAGGAGATTCATAAGTGTGGGGTTTGTGGTTGCCTTATAAGCGAGGCATAGATCTCCCCTCAGCAAACTATAGGAGACTGAGTAGATGGAAAGGGCTTTAAGGCACACACACATATATATAGTAATCTAGCCTTTGATCATCATCTGTCTACAGTAGTAAGGAAATCATTCTATGTTGGGCAACTTGTAAACAAAGGTATGGCATCTAAGTCCAACAAAGTCATTGTTTCACTGTATTCAGCATTCATCATACCTATCGTTGAGTACAGTACCCCTTTGGTATGTACCTAAGCAGGCATATCCAACAATTAGAATGTCCACAGAGGTTCTTCACTGAAAGAATAGAGGCCATAAGTAAAATGTCCTATGCAGACCACCTCAAGACCCTATCCCTGTATTCTGTCTCCTACAGGCTTTTGAGGGGAGATCTGTGCCTGGCATACATGGCATTGTCACACCCCACTCTGATGGACCTCCTGCATATCCACAAAACAAACAACACCAGAATTACCCATTCTAAAGACTTAAACCTTGCCTGTGATATAAATAGGACCTGCAGGAGAAATAGGTATGTACATCAGAGACTACCCCGTCTATGGAACAGGCTCCCCAGTCATGTGAAGCAGAGTTCCTCTCTAACCCAATTCAAGTGCAACGTGGATAATTGGATGGGAAACTAAACATTCATCCCTGGTTTGGCACCCATGTCTCTAATGGGCACAGATAACCTGTAAATGGTTAATCTCCCAGGCCCATGCTTACACTTATCAAGGGTATCAGAACTTGTCAGAGATTTGGGATGCATGGCTAGGCTTAAAAAGGCCCTTGTGACCATTAGCCTAGTAAATGCCTATAAACCTATAAGGCAGGTTTGTTATGCCTTGTTTTCTTTTTGTAAGGAACCTCTGAGGTCACTCTAGTTGTTGCATATGCCTGGTCAGGCACATACCAAAGGGACCATTGTACTCTATGACTGGTCTGATAAGAGGGAGTACAGTGGGATAATGACTTCTTTGGACCTAGATGCCATGCCGTTACTTATACGTTGTGCAATAGAAAAGGATTTCCTCACAACTGTGGCCATGTGGAGGTCAAAGGTAAAGCTACTGTCTATGTGCGTACCCTGACCTCTGACCACTGAGTCGATTCTTAGAGGTATATTATAAATGTGGTAATTAGACAGGATGGTTGACTTCCAAAAATGGTATAATTATGCATTTCTTATCATTGAGTTGAAGACCATGGTTTTGGCACCATTTGATAGTCAGAGATAGACCTTCTTGAAGAATACTAGTGTCTGCAGAGGAATCTGTGATAACCCCCAGCTTAGTCAGCTATGCACCTTTAACATTTGCTTCCATTTCAGAGACATGGATGCAAAAAGGAATGGGCCCAGTACTGAGCACTGGGGGCTCAGCTAGTGACTGGCCTCTTGGTGGAGGTGACCTCACTTATTTTGACCTCCTGGGTCCTATCAGTGAGCTAATTGGCTGTCTAGTAGGTGATAAAGGGGTTTATACCTAAATTAATAAACTTGTCTGTAATGCCTGAGTGGGGTATTGTATCAAAAGCCTTGGCCTGGTCACAATAAGCTGTGTGCACAGTCTGACCTTCATCCAGTGTTTTGGTGACCCTCTCAAAAAAGTCCACCAGATTTAATAGGCATGACCTTCCTTTAACAAAGCCAAACTGTGATGGGTCCAGCATTTGCAGGTTACCTATGTTCTCATTTATCATGTTGATGATGATTCTTTCCATGGCCTTACATATGAAGCCTGTTAAGACTTATGGGCCTGTAGTTATCTGGAGCAGTTGTTGGACCTCCTTTGTGCAGGGGAATGACTGTAGCCATCTTCCATTCCTTGGACACAAAACCTGACTGAAGGCTTATATTGAAAAGTGATTCAAATGGACAATACTGCTCAACAGGGGCACAGGAAAATAACTTTCTTGGGTGGGGTAAGTCAGGGAACCTTGTTGGCTAGACTTACATAGGCCCTTGGGCTGATAGCCTAGTACCTACTTATGAACCTATAATATAGGCCATGTTTCATGCTATTTATTAAACATCCCAGGATGTTACTGAGACCCACTGATGCTGGGTTTTTGGCCTTGGAAAATGCACTGATGACCTGTCCCTAGCAGTTGTTGGGGGGCTTGCAGTAGGCGGTATTTCCTTGGGATTTGGGGTGGCAGTGAGGGAGATATTTAATTTGAACCTGTCAGCCAAAAGTTTGGTAATGGCTTCTGGTTTCTACCTTTTTTAATTTCTCCACATCTTTTGGGTTTTTAATATCATGATGGAAATGGGCCCAATTCCTAAGTTAAAGTACAATTAAAGTTCATGAAATTAGGATCATTTCAATCTTTTATGTCATCTAGAAGTGCTCTTTGCAGCACCTGGAATGTGCCCAGTAATGACTCTTTCTGTAATTCATATGGAGATACATGTATCGGTAACATATCTAAGTACAATTGTAAATTCTTTTTTATAAGACCCCATTGCTCCTACCACTAATGGAACTGTCTGGGTATCTTTTTTCCACATTGCCCTTGTTTCTGCCTGCAAATGCTGGTATTTTACGACTTTGTGTCTCTCTGTACACAAGATACTGTAGTCACTGGGTGTAGTAATTTCAATGATCAATGCTACTTTTGTCTTCTTTTCATGGACCACTATATCTGGTTTTCTTGTATCTATTTTTAAACTGTTGGTAATGGATGATCCCATGTGATATAAACTTCATCATTTTCTATGAAGAAAAAAATCTGTGAATCTCCAGGCAATAAGGATAATCCATCCCGTAACCTAAACTTACTGATCTAGAAAATGCCTCTAACTTCAATACCTGCTTCATAGAATCCATAGCTAAACTCACCACCAGCTTCACTCACCACTCTCAGCCTCCTCCCCTAACTAACCCCTCTACATCTCCACACAATCTGACTCCCCCCACTCCTACTTTTAGCTTCTCTCTTGTCCCTGTAAGCAAAATAAAGAAGCTCCTCCTTCATCTCAAACCATGTTCCTCTGCCCCAGATAACCTACCCACAACTTTCCTCAAATTGTCTGCAGACAGCATTGCCCAGCCCATCTCTATCTTAATAAACTGACCAATACTAGAATCATACATCCCCTCATACGTCCCCTCATATGTCCCCTCATATGTCCCCTCATATGTCCCCTCATACATCCCCTCATATGTCCCCTCATACGTCCCCTCATATGTCCCCTCATATGTCCCCTCATATGTCCCCTCATATGTCCCCTCATATGTCCCCTCATATGTCCCCTCATATGGAGACATGCCTTTATCATTCCACTCCATAAACGAGGCAAAAACACTGACACTTCTAATATTCGGCCCATAGCCAGCCATCCTTTCCTCACTAGCAAAAATCATGGAGAAATGTATTCAATCCCAAATGATGTCCTATATGACACAAAACAGCCTACTAACCCCTACACAACATGGTTCCCGTCCCGGGCTTAGTACCATCACTGCCCTCCTCTCCTTTCTAATGTCCTATATGACCCAAAACAGCCTACTAACCCCTACACAACATGGTTCCCATCCCGGGCTTAGTACCATCACTGCCCTCCTCTCCTTTCTAATGTCCTATATGACCCAAAACAGCCTACTAACCCCTACACAACATGGTTCCCATCCCGGCTTAGTACCATCACTGCCCTCCTCTCCTTTCTAATGTCCTATATGACCCAAAACAGCCTACTAACCCCTACACAACATGGTTCCCATCCCGGGCTTAGTACCATCACTGCCCTCCTCTCCTTTCTAATGTCCTATATGACCCAAAACAGCCTACTAACCCCTACACAACATGGTTCCCATCCCGGGCTTAGTACCATCACTGCCCTCCTCTCCTTTCTAATGTCCTATATGACACAAAACAGCCTACTAACCCCTACACAACATGGTTCCCATCCCGGGCTTAGTACCATCACTGCCCTCCTCTCCTTTCTAGACTCCATAAACCTTGCTTGCGACTCTGGCAAAATAGTTTCTACTCTGTTCCTTGACCTCTCCAAAGCCTTTGATACAGTTCTCATCCCTTATTGTTATCCTAACTCTCCTCTCTCAACCCCCCCCCCCACCATCACCTGGTTCACCAGCTATCTCTCTGAAAGACAGCATGCCATCAAATGGAAAAACTCGCTCTCTTCCTTTCTACACACACCTATTGAAGTTCCCAGGGTTCTATCCTAAGCACCTTCTCTTTAACATTTTCATTAACAACTTCCAGCAGTCTCTCTCCCATGCCACACTAATTCAATATGCTGACAATTCGACCATTATTTTTACAGCAGATGCCACCTCTGACCTACTTCTCAAAACTCAGTTAGCCCTCTCTAATAACAAATCATGGATGCATAGTAATCACCTCAGCTTAAATGCCAATAAAACAGAGTTAATGATCTTCTCCCCATCCAAAAAACACCAGTATAGACAAAAACTCTTACAGTGACTGTTCAGAATAACAGCCTCATAGAAATAGTATCACATATCAAACTGTCCGGTGTCATAATTGATAAAAAACTAAAATTTGACATTCATATCTAAACTAATATAAAAAAAAATCACCAAAAACTAGGTCTCCTGTATAGACACAATCATTACCTTACCCCCTCCACCAGACACATCCTTACCTCTACTTACCTTCTTCCCTCTCTTATGTATGGTGCCCCCCTATTCACTAATCTTCAGCTAGGCTTACAGAGCAAGTTGAAAGCCTGCTACAATAAAATCTCCAAATTTGCCAGTAACTCCAGAAACTCATCACATCACCATGTCTCTCTCTCCACTCCCTGAAATGGCTTGAACTTCATAACTGTCTCAAACTCCTTAGACTTACTACTGCTCACAAGCTCATATACAAACCTTCTAGTTGTCCTTGTCTGTTCACGTCTTTAACGCCCTACATTCCCAACTTCTCTCTAAGATTAGAAAACCACAATCTTCTAAACATATATAAGCCTCGTCGACCCCCTGACCACCTACTATTATCCTGCTCCCTAGCTAGACTCTGGAATTCTCTTCCTACCACCCTTTCAAAATACTCAGAGCCACTCAAACTTCAAAACTCTTCTCGAATCTCACCTCCTTTCAAAGTGGGAATGTTCCTGTACCCCTACCACATAAACTCTAACACCATCTCCCATGTACTATATACCTCAACCTTCTATCACTTTGCTCTCTTACCCTTTGCCTCTACTTCCTCTCCTACCCTGTACCTCATAAACATCCCCAACCCACTCCCTTTCTCCGCTATATACCACCTTTGACCCTCCCACCTTACCTCCTTACCTTCTCGCTGTCCTCTCCTCGTATTTCTAACTTCCAAAAAAAGAAAAGCTTGTTTTTTTTATCTTTACATAAATGTTTTACTTACATGTTTCTTCTTCATCTGAAATGCCTGTACTTTTAATATGTTTAGAATACATGAATCTCACTTTTGTAAATCATTACCTAGGATTAGAAATGTTATGTCTTTTTTAACAAATTGTACATTATCTCTGTATTTTTCTCTGTTCTACCACTTTACTTTTGTATAACTATTATAAAATTGTCTATATCCTGTGGAGCTTTTCTCCCCGGGCCTCCACTGAAAACGGGCTCTTCCAGGCCCAGTGGACAATCTCGGTCATCAAACTGTAATAAATAAATAATAAATGATGCTTTGTGGCTCATGTTTCCAGTGCTTTTCAGATACTTCAGTATTATAATGTTTCCACAATCCTCAATGCAACAGCCTTGCCACATTATAATGCCTTTCAGTATACACTCCTTCTGCCATCAGTATATCACAAACAGCAACAGTATGTGCAACTGTTTCCAATTCTGTTTTATAAAACTTACATTTGTCTATTTCTCCTACATGTTCAATGGACTTTGCAAACCAGCATGTACGTAGTCCACTATCTTGGGCCGCCAATATTAACCTTTCGTCTTTTGGTTTAAATTCACCTATTTTTAACCATCCCTGCATCGAGTTCTGATCAACATGAGGTTGTTCCAAATGTTTTCTATACTTGCAGCTATGTTTATACATTTTCCACATTTCTCGCCTTCTTATGTGATCCTTCACCTTATATTCATTCTTTTGTTTTTTGGCACATTCAGTTGCTGCCTGACTTTTATCTACTTCTGGTTTGATTTCCATTCCCACTTCATGACGAATGGACTAAAGTAAGAATAGAAGTCATCTTAGACTTGTTCTCCTGATGTTTCAGAATTGCACTACATTTGGGTCTTGTGAGGTCAGCAGATATGTATGTAGTCCCACTACTGCAGATCTATACATGTAGTCAATTTCAAGGAGGTCCATACCTCCTTCTGAACGGGGAATATATAATCGTGGTATGCACTGGCTTTTATAACTCATTTGATGAGCATGAAACATTCTTCTTGTTTTCCTGTTCAAATTATCCAACACCTTTTGGGGCCAGTCAAGTCACTCCAAAACGGTAAGTTAGGACAGGAACAGCAAATTGGTTTATAGCTTGGAGTTTGTTTCTAGATGTCAATGCTGTTTTTAGTATTAATTTAACTCTTCTAAAATATTTCTTACTGAGTTTTATTCGCATTTGTTTATGCTTTATTGTTGATCCTTCATCAATTCCCAAATATTTATACACTCCCTCTTGCTCAAGTTATTTTATATCACATTCCCTTATTTTCCCTTGGAACTAAACAAACTTTCAACTTAAGCACTCAAGCCATTCATTTCTCAGCCCGGCACTTGCTCAAAACTTATAGCAAGCACTTATAAACCCTAGCACTAGACCCTCCTGTACTGTACAGAAGGACAAGGCTCTCTATTCGACCTTACCAGACATCCAGTAAAACAGTTCACTATACCTATCCATGCATGTCCAAAGGGCAGTTTCACGTGTACTCTCCAGTCCAACTGGTGAATCTGGGCATTTTTGAGGCAATGCTACAACTGCCTCATGTACACAGACAACCCCCTCCTCCTACCACCAAACACTAATACATGTGAGAGATACAGTTATACAGCCAAACTAGAGGCTAAGCTCTCTCAACCCAAGACTGGATCAGACAGTCAAGAGGAGAAGGGAAATACTGGCATCACACTACCGGTCTCACATAGACCCATTAAACCAGCACCGGCAAAAAACACACTTAAATACACTAAAACATACTCGGAGGCTCTAAATAAAAATCTGCAAAACCAACAGAGACCTCCAAAGCAAACATCCAAGCAACCTCCGCCCCTCAACACAAACTGTGAAACACATACTTCACAAAACCAGTGTGCCATGCTATCACAGCCCTTAAGGCAAAATAACATACCCAACATACTAGTAATAGGTGACTCTATAGTCAGGCACACTGACATCCCACTCACTAGGCTGAATAAGGAGAAGATTACTGTTAGCTGCCTGTCAGGTGCCAGGATCTGCCACATAACACAAGCACACAGGTCACTCCAGAACAAGTACAAATATGACTCTGTCATTGTCCATGTTGGTGTGAATGGCCTGAGCCGTACCTCCCCTGGAATACATGAAAAGAGACATGGAAGAGCTCTCTGATCACGTAGCCCAGGCCGGTATGACCCTGACCCTGAGTAGCATCCTGCCCTCACCAAGAATGATACCACAGTATAAAGAAAAAATTCTCAATTCAACAATTGGTTAGGTTTCTGGTGTCATTCAAAGGGGATCCAGTGTCTGTACACATGGGATGACATGCTCGACAAGCCACGTTGCTTCGCTAGAGATGGCTTGCACCTGTCACCCTTAGGCTTTCGAATACTTGCCACCCCATAGTGCCTTTTTTAGTCAAGTCTCAAAAGACAAACCCACTGCCGTAAATAGTACAAGTAACAAAAAACTGAGGGTAATGCTACTCAATGCCAAAAGTCTAAACCTCAAAATGCACGCACTCAAGGCACTCCTCAGTTTGGAGAAAATCGATATATGTGCAGTAACAGAAAGCTGGTTTAAGGCTCCAGAGAGGACCCCAACACTACCAGGCTACAACTCATACCATACATTTTGGCCACAGAACCCAAACCAAAATACAAAAGGCGGGGGCGTATCCATATTCATCAAGGATACCCACACCTCCATGTTAGTGGCACAGCACGATGCTTCAGAGATCATCCACGTGCAACTAACAATGGGCAAAACTGCAATTCAAATTGTAGCTTGCTACAGATCACCCACCATGTCCCATGACCCCCATTCCACATTTCTGGAAACACTGGGAAACATAAAGGTCCCACCAAACATCCTAATATTGGGTGATTTCAAACATTAACTGGGAGAACTACTCAAGTACTAACTCCCTTACCCAACTTTTCCTAGAATTTATAAACTCAAACGCCCTGGTTCAACTGGTCAACACTCCCACCAGAGGTGACAACATATTGGACCTGGTCATCATCAACATGGGCGACCGGTGTTCCACACCAGAGGTCAACCACTCACTGGTTAGATCTGACCATAAACAAATCCCTTTGGATATCCATATTCTGAACCCACCCCCGGACTAGAAAGTCACCATGAAAAACTTTTCAAAAGCAAACTTCACCTTACTTAAGACAGAGATGGAATGTTTCAAAGCCCCCATGCTGAAGGATAACACTGTCCAAGCTGCAAAATCCTTTACTAATGCATTCTACAGGCAGCTCCAAGAATGCATGGATCGTGCCATCCCAAGCAAAACCAAGACTCACTCCTCCAAGAAAAGGAAGTCTGGTGGACTCCTGCCATAAACAAGCTATACAATAGAAGGAGGAAACTAGTACAGAAAAGAGTAAAATCCCAAGAAGGGAAGACATCGCTGATCAGTATCAGCAAGAAACTATGATCCCTCATAAAATCATCCAAGGCTAGCTTTGAAAGAAAAATTGTCAAGGACTCCAAAGATAACCACAAAGCATTCTTCAGCTATGTCAAGAACCTAAATGGCAATGCTCAGATCTGCTCATAGTTAGTGTAGAATGGCACAAAATACACTGAACCAACCAATATCACCAACATTCTGGCAGACAGGTTCAGTGCAAACTTCAGCCCCCTCACACCCCCAAAAGGGCCCATAACCATACCAGAAGAATGTAGAGTCCCTGAAATCACAGACACTCAGGTTAAAACAGCCCTCTCCAAAGTCAAAAACACAGCATCAATGGGACCGGACAGTGTCCTAGGCTGTGTCATACACGAGCTCAAAGACGAACTAACCCCTCACCTAAACACACTGTTCAAACTCAGCCTCTCCACAGGCTACATACCCATAGAGTGGCGCACAGCAATGGTTATTCCACTCCACAAAGGTGGAGCCACAACAGACCCTGAGAACTATCGCCCTATAAGCAAGACTAGCTTGGTCTGCAAGGCTATGGAGTGTATCATCATGGAACTCATTAACAGAGACATTGGGAACCTCCAAACACTGGACCCTACCCAGTTTGTCTTTGTTAAGGGCAGATCATGCCTACTAAACCTGGTGGACTTCTTTGAGACAGTTATCAAGGCTATAGACAAGGGAAAGGTGGTACACACAGCCTACCTAGACCTCGCTAAGGCCTTCGACACCATTCCCCATTCTGGTATTATAGACAAGCTCACCAGCCTGAACATAAACCCCTACATCACAAGATGGGTTGCCAACTGGCTCACAGACAGAACCCACATGGTGAGAGTTGCGAGAGCTAGGTCCGACTCTAAACCGGTTACAAGTGGTGTTCCCCAGGGCTCAGTCCTAGGACCCCTCCTGTTTGGCATATACTTCTCAGAGGTACAGGCAAGCACAGGAGGACTATGGCTGACCAAGTTTGCAGATGACTGCAAACTAGGGGCTATAATATACTCTCTGACTGACACAGACATCCTCCAAAAGGGTCTCACTGAGACGGATACCTGGTGTCAAATTCATGGCCTCAAGCTAAATGCCAAAAAGTGCATAGTCATCCCCTTTGGAAAAAAAACAAAGTACCCACAAACTACCACATAGGTGGTAGTCCCCTAAATACGGAAGATGTAATAAGGGATCTGGGAACCCAAGCAGATAGTAATCTCTCCTTTGATAATCACATTGCCAAAGTGGTTAGAAAATCCTTCTACTAGGCCCACTTAATCACAAAAGGGTTCGCATCCAGATCAAAAGAGGTCATTGTGCCCCTCTACTCATCACTCATCAGACCCATCTTAGAGTACAAAGCCCCATTTGGGATGTACCTTACAAGACACCTGCAACAGCTGGAAAGACCACAGAAGCACCTCACCAAGAGGATTACAGGCCTCAAACAGATGCCCTATGCAGCTTGACTGAAGAAACTCCAGTTGTACTTGGTTGCATACCACCCACTCAGATGTGATCTCTGCCTGACATACAAGGCCATATCCAAT
This sequence comes from Protopterus annectens, assembly GCF_019279795.1. Lineage (NCBI taxonomy): Eukaryota > Metazoa > Chordata > Ceratodontiformes > Protopteridae > Protopterus > Protopterus annectens. The sequence goes on along the minus strand of NC_056748.1, from coordinate 146,527,747 downwards.
CCAGAATTGATGGACATGCTCCACCTAAAGAAAACCTTATCCCCTCGAGCCACACACTTTAGGGATATAAAACTCACCACAACAATAAATAGGACATGCTGGAGGGATAGATTCCTGTCCCGGAGACTTCCCATGCTTTGGAACAAGATCCCAATCTACATTAGGCAGAGCTCCTCACTAACACTCTCCAAAAGAAACCTTGACGAGTGGATGGGAAACAAAGTTTACCCCGGGGATCACTTCAGTGGCTCTGCTCGATAGAGGCGCAGGCAACTAATCTAAGGGGGTGGTGAAAACCAATACATTCTGGCTAGGCTTATAAATGCCTTTGGGCAGATAGCCTAGTACCCACCTATGAACCTATTCCTGTCCCAAACTGATGTTTTCTTGGTGCTGCAGTTTTCCTACTTTAAAGGTTGCTTTTACACATTTATTAAGAACAAATTACATTCTTATATCATCTGAAAAAGTTTCACCACTTGCAGATGTGCTTTCAGTTCCTCATTTGATGAACTATACAATTTTAAATCATCTACAAAAAAGAAGATGAGAAGACTTTACACTTTGTTGTTTTCTGGGAGCCAAATTACAGCCATGGTGTAATCTGTTAAGCAGACAGTTTAATGGGTTAAGGGCAATACAAAAGAGCAGCGGTGTCAGAGAGTTACCCTGGAATATCCCCCTTTGGATTTTTGTCCATGGAATAATAATTTCTCCTTTATCATGGCTTAACTGTAATATGGTTTGTCACTGTTTCATGGTCGCTTTAATGTAATCAATCAGTGTGGACATCCAGACAAATCAGCCAGCCCATTAAGCCCCATATTCTAATATACTTTCGGTGCAGTCAGTCAGAATGGCAATATAGTACAGTGTTTACCTTTATTTTAGCACATGTCTTAGTACACTTTTAGCTTGAGGGTGAGGTTATATCACTTGGCACAATTCTGTGTTTCAATGTGATTGATTGTTACGCTACATTCATTATGCAAGCCTAATGTGACAGTGATCATCAAATCATGCCAGTCTTAAGGTACAACCATTCATCAAGCCAGATGTTAGGGGTCACCAGGGGAATAACCAGCTAAGATTTAACTAGGTGAGGATTATAGGGTTGCTGTGCTCCCTGGGAGGTTTGCAGAACTATGTTCCAAAGATGGCGACCTTATAATAATAAATCACTAGTATTTTATAATTATAGATCTTTGTATCGGCCAAGAATAACAGGATAATAAATGGCCAATTCATTTACCAGTTAAGCACCTTTTGCTCAGTATGCAAAGAATAATGGGAAGGGAAAAGAAGCCACAGGAAACAGGAAACAGGAAGCTGTCAGAAAGAGTGCAGGTGGAAAGAGCCATACAGCTTCTTTTCCTTTTTTTTTTATCAAATTTCTTTTTATTAAATATTCACAAAATATGCAGAAAAAGATAAGAAGACATAAACATGTGGTACAGTTGGCGTTACAGAGTGCATATCATAAGTATGTAATAATAGCATAAACATGTGGTACAGTGGAAGTTACAGAGTGCATACCATAAGCATGTAATAATAACATAAACGTGGTACAGTTGGCGTTACACAGTGCATATCATAAGCATGTAATAATAGCATAAACATGTGGTACAGTGGACGTTACAGAGTGCATACCATAAGCATGTAATAATAACATAAACATGTGGTACAGTTGGCGTTACACAGTGCATATCATAAGCATGTAATAATAGCATAAACATGTGGTACAGTGGACATTACAGAGTGCATACCATAAGCATGTAATAATAACATAAACATGTGGTACAGTTGGCATTACACAGTGCATATCATAAACATGTAATAATAACATAAACATGTGGTACAGTGGACGTTACAGAGTGCATACCATAAGCATGTAATAATAACATAAACATGTGGTACAGTGGATGTTACAGAGTGCATATCATAAGCATGTAATAATAGCATAAACATGTGGTACAGTGGACGTTACAGAGTGCATACCATAAGCATGTAATAATAACATAAACATGTGGTACAGTTGGCGTTACACAGTGCATATCATAAGCATGTAATAATAGCATAAACATGTGGTATAGTGGACATTACAGAGTGCATACCATAAGCATGTAATAATAACATAAACATGTGGTACAGTTGATGTTACAGAGTGCATACCATAAGCATGTAATAATAGTTATTGCCCACTTTACTCATTAACATTCAAATTAGGTAGAATTACCATTTCTGTTACTACGAGGAAATAAGTTAGTCCAAGAGCTTTTATCATATAGCAGTTCTCTTGTGCATTATTTTACAATTTAGAATTACCATTTGTGTTACGTGGATATGGTTATATTATAAGTTAGTCAAGAGCTTTTATCATATAGCTGTTCTCTTGTACATTATTTTACAATTTAGAATTACCATTTGTGTTGCTACGAGAATGTGGTTATATTATAAGTTAGTCCAAGAGCATTTAACATATAGCAGTTCTCTTGTAGATTATTTTACAGCTGCAAGCAATATTAGAGGTAAAACATCAACCTATATAATGATAGCAATCTACTCTGCTAAACCTTATATATATACATATATATATATATATATATATATATATATATATGTATATATACAAATATGTCACCTTAATTATTGTGGTTGCTAATCTCAACAAAGTGATGCGTTTACTATCCTTATATAATTAGTATTTAATATATCGTTTATGACAGAATATCAGTTAATGCTTTGCAGTACCTTTGATAGTAGGTTTTATTCTTCTGACTCTTTTTATAAAGCTTCTTGGCTAATATATGTTTTTCAGCATTTGCAATTGGCTGTAAATGCGATGTACGAGCCAATCAAAAACTATAGAGCACAGCCAGTTATGTGTAATGTGGAAGGGCAGAGCAGCTGTTCATTGGTTTGTATACCTTGATGCCGATTGGCAGTAATTGCGGTACACAAACCAATCAGAATGCGTGTAGCGGAGCCACAGCTATTCAATGCAGAACAGCGGAACAGTGGCTTCGGTTGTCATTAAATACAGAGCATTCCTCATAATCCGGAGCACTTGGATGATATGCTGGAGGGTGGTGCAAAACAAAACAACTGATGGATTCAAAAGGGCTTGAGGAAGGTGGGAAGTGATGAAGAAGAGGGGTGTGCAGCTGTGAGATACCAGCTGCAACAACTAGGTAAAGAAGGCAAACATCAGTCTTTCCTTCAGCAAGTAAGTTTCACTTATATACTGTCATGTACAGCAGTTAAGGAAACTGAAATTTTCAAAGAACACATTCATTGTTTATGCACGTATCCATTCTTTGTACATGAGAAATAACCCAAGCAGACATTCGGAAAAGCAGAGCTGTACCAAGGAAGTTTGGTACCCCAGTGGAAGTCACACTCATTTGGTGCCCCCCTCTGATCTATAAGAGATCACAATTGCTTAATGACAGCCTGTGAATTGTCATATCTTTTAAAGGTAGTGATGAGTTATTACATAGCATTTTAATAAATCATTGCTGTCTTTAAAAAAAAAAGAAAAGTTTGACAGTTTGATATGTTGTTATTAACTAATCATGATCAGTTATCTAATAAGAGAGTGTAACTCATCAATCTGTTCATCACCCCTACAAGATGACACCCAGGGAAGCCATGCCCCCACACCGGTTTTCTTGCACCTCTGCAGGAAATGTAAACGCTTCTTGGATTTGTTAGTATTACTATGCTGAGTTGTTACTAAGATATAATGCACAACAAATTGATGAAACTGATCATGATGCCAGTCCATCTGTGTAAGGACATTTTCAGCTAGAGAAAAGTAAAATAACAATTACATGAGTGGGTTTATAAAAATAAAATGTGTGTTCATTGTACTTCAGTGCCAAAATAAGAGAAATTTCTAACAGAAACTGCTTACATGAGGCCTACATGCACTGCAGTCTGAATGTGCAATCTGGACTTAAACAGCATACAGAGTGAAAAAATAACAGGTTCTGAGAAGCATCGTCATGAACACAATGGCACTTAGAGATTGTAATAGTAATATTGCAAAGGAACATCCAAAGTATGGCGTTTGGGCGTACTCAGGAGAAACGTTCATTATCAGTTCCATGGCACAATGATTGGAGTATGGAACTTCTGAAACAAAATGAATCGATGAAACTGACATATATTTTCTATTTAATAATGATTTCAAAATTTAAAAAAAATCAAAAAAGTAAAGTAGTCTTTAAGAATTAATTTATTGAAAATTACTAGACTATGTAAAACATTCCAACCAATGAAGGAATATAATTACAAAACAAATAAATTACATCTGTTCAATGAATTAAGTCACAGCAGAAGCATATCTAAGTATGTTTTATCAATGGAAGTTAAAATAGCCATTTTGTAGAGAAGGCATACAAGGTGATTATCTCATAGCAAGCTGGAAGGGAAGTGCTTTAACAGTATTCTTCACATGTTAATAACATTAAGTAAAATAACAAGTAAATGAGTGCATTTATAAAAAGAAAATTTGTGTTCATTGTACTTCAATGCCAAAATAACAGAAATTTCTAAATGAAATTGCTTACATGAGGCCTACATGCACCGCAGTCAGAATGTGTAACCTGGACTTGAACAGCATACAGAGTGAAAGAGTTTACTATCAAAATGACAAGAGTCATTACAAAAATCAGTTCAGAACTTCAAACGGAAAGGATGAATCACAAATTTCACTTAGGTGGAATGTTGACTCTGCTGAACAAATTCAGCAGATTTAATAATGTCGCCAAACATAAAACTTCATGTCCACATAGGAGCTCTAGTAAGTATAACTCCTACACTACACATCACGCCTTTGCAGAGCCCCCTACATCCCCTTGCTTACTATATATATTCCAACTCCAAGATCGCACTGCAGTGAAGAAAGGGCTGAATCCACACTGTACCATCGACTTCATATCAATGAATGCACAATGGCATTCACTGATATGAACTACCAACAGTTGGCAACATGGCAGTCGACCATCTGCCATCCAATATCCCATCTGCAGAGAATCTGCATTCAGAATTTTGATTGTAAACCGAGTGAAAGCATATATATCTGTAACACAACAGTGACCTACATGAGACAGATGAATGTTCTATCCTTCTGAGGAGAACTGCGCAGGGGAAGAGTTAAAATATAGTGTAGATCTATTTATATTACAGATAGTAAAAATGTGTCAGTATATTTGAATTTAATGGGAGCAAAGGCTTCTAGGCTGATAACTAGTTAGGAAGAGCCAGTTAAACCATATGGGGATCATTTAAAACTATTGAAACAATTTAAAAAAACTATGTGAATCTAACAACCGCAGTACATTTGTAATGGTGGCCAAACTGTGTAGATTAACTAAATGCTGTCAATTTAAAGGGAGGTCAGCAGCTATAGTGAGGGATGTGTTTAGTGTCCTTATATAATTAGTATTTAATATACTGTTTAAGACAGAATATCATTTAATGCTTTGCAGTACCTTTGATAGTAGGTTTGATTCTTCTGACTCTTTTTATAAAGCATCTTGGCTAATATATGTTTTTCACCATACTTTTGTATTCTGACCAGTAATTGGTTTGCAACCAATACATAACAACCGAGATATAAAACTAGCAAACACTATGGTAAATCTAGATAAATACCCTTTAATAAAAAAATTATACAATATGGGATTTTTACCAATTAAAAAACCTTCCAATGGAAAATATCACAAAACTACTTAAAGAGCCATACAGTTTCTGCAGTGACAACCTGCCTTTGATGTGTTTCAGTCATGTCTGTGTAATTACTGGATCTTCTTTGCTTTCCCCATGGTTCTGTAACCATGCAGTTTGTACAGTTAAATAAAGCAGATGCTAGGGAAGAACATATACATTTGCAGAGGGGCTTGAATCCTGCAAAACATTTGTTCACTGTTGCACACTGCACATTTTCATTCAGTCATATTGTCGATATCAGTTGAAACTGAAAGATTAGTCTTTAGGCTGGAGTCTGCTTTAATCTGCACAAAAGGTAAAATGTATTTATCAAGAAAGTAGTAGGTAGATCGAATATGGATGGAATGAACTGCATGGAGGGTGGTGCAAAACAAAACAACTGATGGATTCAAAAGGGCTTGAGGTAGGTGGGAAGTGATGAAGAAGAGGGGTGTGCGGCTGTGAGATACCAGCTGCAACAGCTAGGTAAAGAAGGCAAACATCAGTGGTTCCTTCAGCAAGTTAAGTTTCACTTATATACTGTCATGTACAGCAGTTAAGGAAACTGAAATTTTCAAAGAACACATTCATTGTTTAAGCACGTATCCATTCTTTGTACATGAGAAATAACCCAAGCAGACATTCGGAAAAGCAGAGCTATACCAAGGAAGTTTGGTACCCCAGTGGAAGTCACACTCATTTGGTGCCCCCCTCTGATCTATAAGAGATCACAATTGCATAATGACAGCCTGTGAATTGTCATATCTTTTAAAGGTAATGATGAGTTATTATATATTAAAGGTAATGATGAGTTATTATATAACATTTTAATAAATCATTGCTGTCTTTAAAAAAAAAAGAAAAGTTTGACAGTTTGATATGTTGTTATTAACTAATCATGATCAGTTATCTAATAAGAGACTGTAAATCATCAATCTGTTCATCACCCCTACAAGATGACACCCAGGGCAGCCATGCCCCCACACTGGCATTCTTGCATCTCTGCAGGAAATCTGAACGCTTCATGGATTTGTTAGTATTGCTGTGCTGAGTTGTTACTAAGATACAATGCACAACAAATTGATGAAATTGATCAGGGTGCCAGTCCATCTGTGTAAGGACATTTGCAGCTGGAGAAAAGTAAAATAACAATTAAATGAGTGGGTTTATAAAAAGAAAATTTGTGTTCATTGTACTTCAGTGCCAAAATAACAGAAATTTCTAACTGAAACTGCTTACATGAGGCCTAAATGCGCTGCAGTCTGAAAGTGAAATCTGGACTTAAACAGCATACAGAGTGAAAAAATAACAGGTTCTGAGAAGCATCGTCATGAACACAATGGCACTTAGAGATTGTAATAGTAATGTTGCAAAGGAACATCCAAAGTATGACGTTTGGGCGTACTCAGGGGAAACATTCATTATCAATTCCATGGCACAATGATTGGAGTATGGAACTTCTGAAACAAAATGAATCGATGAAACTGACATATATTTTCTATTTAATAATGATTTTAAAATTTAAAAAAATCAAAAAAGTAAAGTAGTCTTTAAGAATTAATTTATTAAAAATTACTAGACTATGTAAAACATTCCAACCAATGAAGGAATGTTCTTCTTTTTGGCTTTTCCCAGTTAAGGGTTGCCACAGCGGAACTCCAGTCCGCTAATGTTTGGCAGTAGATTTTTATGGTGCTGAGGAGATCGCACTGCAGTGAAGAAAGGGCTGAATGTCCCAATCCAATCTGTACCATCGACTTCATACCAACGAATGCACAATGGCATTCACTGATATGGACTACCAACAGTTGACAACATGGCAGTCGACCATCTGCCATCCGATATCCCATCTGCAGAGAATCTGCATTCAGAATTTTGATAGTAATCCAAGTGAAAGCATATAGATCTGTAACAGAACAGTGACCTACATGAGGCAGATGAATGTTCTATCCTTCTGAGCACAACTGCGCAGGGGATTTTTATGGTGCTGAGGTGCCAGCCCGACACCTAACCTTCAACAAAGGCATGCCCATTCATATATGTCTTTCGGATGCCACTTAACCACGGGGAGGACATGCAGACCCCACACAGAAGGACCGCTGCACCACCGTGGCTATCCAACCAATGAAGGAATATAATTACAAAACAAATAAATTACATCCGTTCAATGAATTAAGTCACAGCGAAGCATGTTTAAGTATGTTTTATCAATGGAACTTAAAATGGCCATTTTGTAGAGAAGGCATAGAAGGTGATTATCTCATTGCAAGCTGGAAGGGAAGTGCTTTAACAGTATTGTTCACATGTTAATAACATTAAGTAAAATAACAAGTAAATGAGTGCATTTATAAAAAGAAAATTTGTGTTCATTGTACTTCAATGCCAAAATAACAGAAATTTCTAAATGAAATTGCTTACATGAGGCCTACATGCACCGCAGTCAGAATGTGTAATCTGGACTTGAACAGCATACAGAGTGAAAGAGTTTACTATCAAAATGACAAGAGTCATTACAAAAATAAGTTCAGAACTTCAAACGGAAAGGACGAATCACAAATTTCACTTAGGTGGAATGTTGAATCTGCTGAACAAATTCAGCAGATTTAATAATGTCGCCAAACATAAAACTTGATGTCCGCATAGGAGCTCTAGTAAGTATAACTCCTACACTACACATCACGTCTTTGCAGAGCCCCCTACATCCCCCTGCTTACTATATATATTCCAACTCCAAGATCGCACTGCAGTGAAGAAAGGGCTGAATGTCCCAATCCACACTGTACCATCGACTTCATATCAATGAATGCACAATGGCATTCACTGATATGAACTATCAACAGTTGGCAACATGGCAGTCGACCATCTGCCATCCGATATCCCATCTGCAGAGAATCTGCATTCAGAATTTTGATAGTAAACCAAGTGAAAGCATATAGATCTGTAACAGAACAGTGACCTACATGAGACAGATGAATGTTCTATCCTTCTGAGGAGAACTGCGCAAGGGAAGAGTTTAATTATAGTATAGATCCATACCTCTCAAGAGTATCTCATTATGTGGAACATACCTTATTTGGGGTCTTAAAAAGTTCATGTTCCTTGAAGTTCCTCAAAGTTCCACGCTGAAAGAGTCTGTCACACATTCAGTGTTAGGAATTTTTTTAAGTGAAATCCATAGTAAATAGAAATTAATTGTATTGATTCATTAAACAATCTTCTTTATAAGTAAAACCAGCATAGTTTAACCATCCTATGACCTTCCTAGTTGAAGTTGTTAGTAAGCCATTAGTTTTTGTTCCACATTTTGCCTATTTGCTCCACATTATGAAGGTGAGTGTTCCTCATTTTGGCGATGGAAGGTTGAGAGCTATGTGTAGATCTATTTATATTACAGATAGTAAAAATGTGTCAGTATATTTGAATTTAATGGGAGCAAAGGCTTCTAGGCTGATAACTAGTTAGGAAGAGCCAGTTAAACCATATTGGGATCATTTAAAACTATTGAAACAATTAAAAAAAACTATGTGAACCTAACAACCGCAGTACATTTGTAACAGTGGCCAAACTGTGTAGATTAACTAAATGCTGTCAATTTAAAGGGAGGTCAGCGGCTATAGTGAGGGATTGGCTTGTGTCTGGCAGGTACTGGGAAGCTGCACAAAAGTCATTACTTTGAAGACAAAACCTCTAACATTAGAACTAACAAGCTTTTGTCACCTATGGAAATTTTCCCAGCAGTTAGGAAATCAAGGTCATTGTCAGGAAGTCTGGGAATCATGGTTCCTATTAGGAAATCCCGTTATGGGGAATACTTGAAAGGTATTTTAAACATTCTGAGAGCTAATCCATTTCTGAAGTATGTTTCCAAAGATAATTACTTTTTCACATGAATTTCCTTTCTGCATTCGAGTTTGAGTCTTAGCCGGCATGCCTTCTGTACTGTATCTGTATAGTCTCTCTGTGTTCGTGTGAGTTTTCTCTTCTGGCTTCGGTTTCCTCCCACATTCCAAACACTTGCAGTTGGTAAACTGGATGATCTAAATTGGCCATGTTAGCGTGCAAGTGCGTGACATGGAAGAACAACTGCAGTGGAGGTAGCCACCTGGGCATGTGAACATTGTCCCTAGATGATGGTCACTGTTGATATGGCACCCTGACCCCATGTACAAAACAATGGGAAAAAGGGTGATGGATGGATTCAAATGCAGTGTAAAAAGCAGTCATTGTTGTGGCTTCGGTTTGTATGTGTGTGTGTGTGTGTGTGTGTGTGTGTGTGTGTGTGTGTGTGTGTGTGTGTGTGTGTGTGTGTGTGTGTGTGTGTGTGTGTGTCTACTGATAGATTAGGCTTGTCAGGGGCAATGCAGAAAAGTGTGTAATCATATTGGAGAAATGCATAAATAAATCTAGTAGGTAATGAAAAAGTAAGGAATAAAATGTATCACAGAAGCATCTAAAACATCAATCCTTTTAGGGGCCATAATTCCTGGCTGTATAAGTGACTTAGTCCTGTCCTCAGCTGGGGGCACCACCTAGTCTAAAACTGAGCCCAGTCAGAAATTGTTATAGTTTGTGTTGTGAGTGGGGATGGTGGGGTCATTATTTCTTAAATTTTCCTCCCAGTCAGATTTCAGAGATATGTACAGACTGTCATTATACCTTGGGTGTTGGCTGGGGATAGTGTGGCAATATTTTGTTAACTTTCCTCAAAATCCCATCTCATGGGTATACAGAACATTGCTATAGCTTGTTTAGGGCCAGTGTACTGTGTTAGAACAATGAGTTGGAATGAATTAATGTAAGTAATGTTTTTTTTCACTTTCTGCACAATTAAAATCAGATGTGTGTACAGGTAGATATCTTCTGGGTCAGGGAGAAAGGAGGCATATGGCATATGTACATATGACACCAATAGGCTGAACTATGTTTTTGTGCAATATTTCTTCTTTCACTTTCATCCTAGTTTGACTTCAGGGGGTACACAGAAGGTGTCTGCCTTTGGGGTTAGGGCTGAGAAGGCATGCTGTGTAGATATATGACATCAGCAACTTGAAATATATGACTATTTTCATTTGTCCTTTCACTTTCATCCTGGTTTAGCATCATATGGGTACACTGAAAAATCGCTGTCTGTGTTGGGAGGAAGGGTTTGGGAAGAAGGCAGTCATCCCCGATATGATTTATTTCTTTGCAACCATTTTATTCTCTGTTTATTGATAAATAATACTCACTTTTTCATTTTTGAGTTAAATATTGTGTTGTCAGTCTTTAACATTAGTCTTTGAACATCTCCTATTTCTTCCTTGAAAGTAAAGAATCAGTCAGTTTCTGCTATTAGACGTCTTTTTTTTTTTGTTTGTTTTGTTCAGGCCATCATTTGTAGGGGAAAAAGATATAAAATGCTCCTCAGATGATTTAGAACTCCATAGCTTCTGTGTTGCTTAGTGGCCTGTAGGCACCTAGCAAAATTCCATTTTTCCTCCATAGTTATTATGATGTAAAGCCAAGACTGCACTATAATAACCGTGGAGGAAAAATGGAATTTTGCACATTCTCTTACTTTTCAGCTTTTTATTTTGTATTGCAAGGATATAGGAAAAAGCTGAAAAGTATGAGAATGTGCGAAGAAACCAAAACAAAAGTAATCTGGAGGAGGAAAAAACAGGGAAGAACTGGGTTGTATACCATGGTGCCATCAGAGATTGTGGTGTGAATTACCATGGAGAACTTTGCCTAGGGATTCATATCACCTAAGGCTGCCTACTCAGTCAGCTATATAGGGTGTTTAAAACCTGATGTTTCTGCATGTGGCTTGCTAAAAGGGATGTGGCTCTCCTGAGGCAGGGGATGTGTTTTCATCATGCAAGGGGTGTTATTTGTCAGGAAATGGAAGGATGCAAAGGTGACAACTCTAAGAACCAGTTGCTAATGCAGTAGTGTCTATGTAAATGGCTATCAGCACTAGTTATGAATTGCAGCAATACATGACTAAATAATTAGTACTTGAACTGTTTTTGCTTCCCACAAAAGCATTGTTTCAGTTTGGGAGAAAAGGAACTGCAGAACACAGCCCTATTGATTTAAACAGAAATATTGCAGGAAGGATCACATTTGCATAGTATTCAGACGAAGGAGGAGAAAAAAACCTTGTGCTAGAACAGGGATGCAGTGCGTAAATGATACAAAGTAACAGTTTGTATCGAATGCTGGATGGTGAAAGTCATTCAATTCATGACTGAACACAGTTTCTGAAACTGAACAGAATGATATGATGCGTTTAAAGTTATACAATGTGTTTGATCATTAAAATTCTACAATGTGCTTAATAATTATCAAAATATTACTAGGTTTCATGAAAAATGTCACAAATAAAACTGAAACTGGAGCCACATGCTGGGTCTGCACTATCAATGGCTTCTATGCAAGAAAATGTTTTCAGATATATGTTTTAAAAAGGCTGATGTAGTTCTACAAACTTAAACATTGGAAAGGCGGCTTCTGAGGTGAAAGTTAGCCTACCCATGAAGCATGAAAGGAAAGAACATGTACTAGACGTGTGCCAGTAATAATGATGACCACACTTGTTTAATGAATTAGAAAGATTTAACAACAAACAGGCTGCATATGAAAGCACAGAATAGAAAGAATACAGTAAACAGACTGTCAAAGTCTCCCAACAAATACTAAACAAGACTTTGGATATGAATTTGTCACAATGAAAAATTCTGACACCTAAATTGAGCTGAAAGTTAATGCCATCCAAAAGTCCACAGAGACCGGGTAGTGTACTCTGCTCTAAGGCTTAAAGCAGAGACAGAGTTGCAAAAGCTAAGGTGTGTAGGAAGACTATCTGAAACTGAAAGTAGTTACCAGGTAACTATGTGCTACATAGTATTAGCTGCCCATATATAAAATCCATTATTTATTTATTTATATATTTACTGGGAAAGTCCGTCTGGGACAGAAGCCCATTGTCAGCGGAGGCCTGGAGAGAAAAGCTCCACAAACACATTATGATTGCACAGTATTTTACAATAATTTATAGAATTTACAATACAATATAACAAAATGAGAAAAAGATTACTAAATTGTGGGAACTTACAATATCAGAGAGAAAACAGAGTAATTTATAAGATATATATATATATATGCACACACACATACACACACACATGCACACACACACACACTTTCCTTTTGTAAATATTAAAATATTAAAATAGCGTGAAAGTTAAGGAAGGAAAAGATCACTGGGGGACTGTTAGGCTGAAAGAATGAATAATGGGAAAGAAAAATCACTAGGGGGGTAATTTTAAAAGGGTGAGGGGTTAGAATGATGGTTAAGGTTAGTGAGATTTATTGTAAGAAGTGAGTTGTTTAAAGTAAGTTATAGATCAAAGAGTTTCCTACTGGTGTTGATGGGTACAGATTGGGGTAAGCTAGAGGCAGGCTCAAGGAGGGTAGGGTGTTTATATATTTGGATAGATGCAGGGGCAGACTTTAGTATTTAGCAGGTAGTTCTTTAGGGTGAGTTTAAATTTGTTGAAGCAGCTAATGGTGTTTATGCTGGTTGGAAATGAGTTCCATAGTTTAGTAACTGTATGAGTAAAGGCAGTGTCCAGCTCTTTTGTTTGGTACATGAACAGTTGTTTATTTTCAGAGCGAAGGGTTCTGGTGGGGCTATAGGATATTAACATGTTCTTAAGGCAGGGCAGCTATTTGGATTGCAGATAATTTTGTGTGTTATGGACTGGTGAATGAGGTTAAGTGATGTGGAAATTCCAGCCAGTTTAATTCTTTTAAGGCTTGGCAGTGATGTGAGCGATATGAGCTACCTGTGGCAAATTTGGTGATTTTTATGGTAGCAGGGCTGGAGCTTATTTTGTAGAGATGAGTGCAGGTTAGTGAAGATGGGGGTACCGTATAATAGGGAGGAGAGCAAGTACGTGCTGGCAAGAGCTTTTTTTGGTGGTGCTGTCCATGGCATGTTTATGTCTGTATAAGGCTCCTAATTTGCAATGTTTTTTAATGGCATTACCAATATGGTGTTCAAATGTAAGTTTATTGTCAATGGTAATACCTAATACTTTAGCATGGGATACGATTTCAATTTCTGTGTTGCTTTGGGAGAAAATATGAAAGTGAGAGTCAGGTGAGAGGGGTTTTGCAGCGAAGAGTAGAAGCTTTGTTTTTTGGCATTAAGGAGTTATAATTCAGTTAACCAGGCTTCGATTGCGGTGAAGATATCTTGGGTCATTTGTTGTAGGTGATGTAGGTTATTTGAGGAGGGGGTGATGGTAGTATCATCTGCACATTGGATAACAGAGCTAAAAGGAGAAGCAGTGTGAAGGTTTTTGGTGAATATTTTAAAGAGTAAAGCTCCAAGTATGGACCCTTGTGGTACTCCGGTTTGGTTGGTTTGGTATTCTGATAAGGGATTTTGCCATTTTATGCATTGTTGCTTGTTGGTGAGGTAGCTATTAAACTGTTGGTTGGTGGGTGGGGTGCAGCCAATATTAGAAAGGTGTTGTAGAAGTTTTTTGTGTGATACTGTATCAAAAGCCTGGAACATGTCTAGTAGTATTACCAAAGTAATGTTACCTGAGTCAATGGATCTCTGTATAGTATCCATGAAGGAGATAAGTGCAGTACTTGTGCTGTGTGAGGGATGAAATCCATATTGGCTGGGCGTGAGTAGGCTGTTGTGTGTCAGATGGTGAAGTAATTGTTTATGGCTGCACTTTTCAAGGAGTTTGGATAGTGGGGAGAGGACGATAGTCAGAGGATTCATTGGAGATACCTCCTATGTGAAGTGGGGTGATGATGGATTTTTTCCAGAGGTTAGGGACTTAGGATTCTGTAACTGAGTGGTTGATCAGAATGCTAACAGGGTATGCTATGGCCTCGGCAGTGAGTTTTAAGTATTTTGGTGGGAGGTTATCAGAGGAGAGAAAGCATGGTTTTAATTTTCTGAGGAGTCTCTGAATTTCTGTGGTTGGTATTGGTTGTAGTGAGAAGAGGCTAGATGGTATAATATTGCTTTGATGAAGGGTAGAAGAATTATCTATGAGGGCAGGAGAGAATCTTTCTAAGTGAGGACTGTTTTTGTAGGGTAGAAGAGGAGGGGGAAATGAATTTGATAAGGTGAGGGTAGAGGGAGAGGAGTCTGTATTAATTTGTGTTTGCTATTTATAAAATGTGAGGTGAACATGGTGGCTATTTGTGACAGTGTTTTTTCTGGGCCTGGTGATGGGTTTTGTTTGGTGCCAGGGGTAAGGAGATTAATGATGCTTTTCCAGAATTGTTTTGGGTTGTTTCTATGATTACTCAATTGGTAAGAGAAATAGTTTCTCTTGTCAGTACATACTAGTTTTTTAGCTTTGTTTCATAACTGTTTGTATATAAGTAGATTACATTCATTTTTGTTTTTATGCCATTCTTTCCAGGCCTTGTCCCTGTTTTGTAGGAGTTGTTTAGTGGCCTTTGTTACCTACGGAGCATAGTTTGATTTTACTCTGTTAGTATGAGGAGGGGCTAGGTTGTTGAGTGTGTCTAGGAATATCTTATTAAAATAATGCAAGGCATCATTCAATGGGAGAGTTTTTAGTGGGCACCAATCTGAGAGTTTCAGAATATTGATAAATTCTTGTTGATCGAAATGTTTTAGGTTTCTGGTGGCTTTATAGTTATGAGATTTGGATATATGTGGAGTGGATCTATAAGTGAAAACAGCTAAGTGGTCGCTGAGTATTAGGTGGGTCACTGAGTATATTGGGTAGGATCTTTGTATTTGAGTATTTAAATGGATCTGAAATTAAGATCCAGTCAAGGGGGGGGGGGCTCCTGGAGTAATGCTGTAGAGCATTCTGGTAGGGGTGATGATGAGATGGGTGAACTTGTTAGCCAAGCATGGATGTCTGAAATTTTGTTACAGACACTATGAATGTTTAAGGTTGCTAAGAGTAGATCTTTAGAAACAGAGTTTGCTTGAGTGTAGTTATGCCTGAGGGTCCTGGGTTGGAGTGGATGTTGCCAAATAGTGAAATTCTCTTTTGGTTGTTAAGGGAGTGTTTTGGAAGAATGTTTTTTTTTTTTGTTATAGGTTGCTAAGTAGTGGTAGATGTTTTTGTTTATCTTACTGGGGGGAAGCATTTTACAAAGATGAATGTGATACAAGCAAATTCTCAAATGAAGTTTAGCAGCATTGGAAGCAATTTCTCCTTAGCCTGAACAAGCAAATAGGAGCACTAGTGAAATCCTCCAAAGCAACATTCGACTCCAAACTGGCCACATCTACTAAAGACAATCATAAGGCCTTCTTCACATATGTCCGCAGTCTCAAGGGAAACACCCAGATCTGGGAAAAATGGTGGGCAAGGGCACCACATACACAAACGCTGTAGATATAGGCAACCCGCTGGCAGAAAGGTTCAGTGAAAACTTCACTCCTCTGTCCCCCCATCAGTAAAACAAGACATCCCAGTACCTGCCCCCCTCCTCTTATCTCTAAGGAGCAAGTCATCACTGCCCACTCAAAGGCAAAAAATGCAACCTCCATGGGACCCGATAACATCCCAGGCTGCATCCTACATGAACTCAGACAAGAAGTGCAGCACCATTAGGCACCCTATTCAGCCACAGCCTGAGTACCGGCTTTGCCCCTGCCAAGTGAAGGACAGCTACTGTCATACCTTTGCACAAAGGTGGAGCGTCCACCGATCCAGGAAATTATAAACCCATCAGCCTAACTAGCCTGATCTGTAAGGCCATGGAGCAGATTATCATGGACCTCATTAACAAGGACATTGGCAACCTCCAGACACTCAATCCCACACAGTTTGATTTTGTCAAGAGGAGGTCATGCCTGTTAAATTTGGTTGGCTTCTTTGAGACAGTCACCAAGGCCATAGATGAGGGGAAGATGGTGCCCACCACCTACCTTGACCTGGCCAAAGCCTTCGATACTATTCCCCACTCAGGTATAATAGATAACCTCTCTCAACTAGGCATCAATCCAAATGTTATCAGATGAGTAGCAAACTGGCTTGCTGATAAAAATCACCTAGTCAAAATAGGGGAAGCCGGCTCAAGATGTAGACCCGTAAAAAGCAGTATACAACTGGGATTGGTCTTGGGGTCTCTGCTGTTTGGGATATACTTCTTTGAGGTGCAGGCCAAATCTAGTGGGCTGTGGCTTTCCAGGTTTGCGGATGACTGCAAGCTGGGTGCTGTCATCAGTTCCCCTAGTGATGTGGACATCCTCCAAGAGGGTCTCACCCAAACAAATGACTAGTGCCAGAAACATGCCACAAACTGAATGCCAAAAAAGGCATCATCATCCCTTTTGAGGAGAGTGACGTCCCAGAAATTATCACATTGATAATAAGGTACTAAGCACTCAATCAGTCATGAGGGACTTGGGCACCCAGGTAGATAATCTGACTTTTGACCACTATACTGCCTCTGTTGTATGGCAAGCATTCTACATGGCCCACCTCATTAGTAAGGCTATCTCATCCAGGAACAAAGTGGTCATGACATCCCTGTATTCTTCCCTTATAAGTCCCATTATTGAGCACAATGCTTCTTTTATCATGTACCTCACAAAGCACATGCAGGAGCTGGAGAGACCACAGAGGTTCCTCACCTGGAGAATCCAGGGCCTCAAACATTGACCCTACACAGATAGGCTAAAAGCCTTGTCCCTCTTCTCAGTCTCCTACGGACTCTTCAGAGATGACCTCTGTCTGGCATATAAAGCAATCTCAGACCCTGCCCTGATGGGACTGCTGCATATCTGCAAGTCAAGCTCCACTCAAGTAAGCTGCACGAGCGACCTCAACCTGGTCTGTGACATCAATAGGACTCATTGCTGGGACAGATTTATGTCCCAGAGACTCCTCCTTTTGTGAAATAGACTCCCTCTCCACATAAAGCAGATTATCTCATTAAACCTTTTTAAGCACAACCTGGATAACTGGATGGGAAACAGAAAATACACCTCTGGGATTCCACCTGTGTACCTGTTGGATAGTGGCATAGGGTGCTGACTTGTTGGAACATGGACAAAAATCTTGGCTAGACTTGTAAGGGCCTCAGGGCCCATAGCCTAGTAACTTCCTATGATCCTATGATCCAGACTGTTAAAACAATAATAGACCATTTGTCTGGCATCTAGCCTAGAGGACTAAGGAGCTGTTAACCAGCTGTTTCCTGTGGTCCAGAGGTGGAGGGTTAGAGTCCTTTGGCTTCCATTACCTAACTGTGTGACTGTGAGCAAGTCACTTAGCCAGACCCCACTGTCATGCTGCATGTGAAAAAGGTCTCTGGAGGTCAGAGCTCTACCCCAGAAAACAAATATGAATAAACACACATGCAAGACCACTCAGATATAACAGACTGGTATTTTCAGTGGTGCTTGTGCTGACCTTATGGTGGAGGTTAATGAACAATGTGTTCAAGGAAGCTCAAACCCAGTGCTAACTGAACACTTTAGTCACAGAGTGCAGGGAAGAAGTCTACCTGAGTAATCCAAAAGGAGATCTAGGCAGGTTAACAGAATATGAGCTTGGAAAAAGTAAAGACTAATTTGATTTTTCAAAGAGAAAATATCATACTGTGGGCATATTATCAGTTGCAATTAATTGAAGAAGTCATCAGACAAAATGGAAGTTGAACTAACGACATAATGTCCTAAACTGTATCATAGTTATAATGTTGTCAAGGACTACAAATTATTGCCATACATTTCTGTGTAATTTTCATTGGTGTTCTACCTGCTGAATGCCTTATTATGAAGTCCATAATTGTGGGAGATGAAGGACTTTTGTAAATGGATTTTTGGTGTGACAAAGGGTGGGGCATATAAGATGCTGTGGCTCTGAAGCATTTTGACCCAGCAAAGCCAATATAACTGACCTATGTCATCTGTCACCTTATGGGATCAGCACAGCCTTATCATGCCCTTTTCCACATAGGACAGAAATAGACATTTATAATTTTATTGCTAGTTTTGCTTCCACTGTATCTTTATCCTGCCTAAATGCCGAACACTACTCATTAAAGTGACTGGGCATTGTTCTGTATGTTCTGCTAGAACTATTTTTTGGCAGCTGAAAGCAGAACAAGTTTCTCATTCAGTTGCATTTATTTTAATTAATATTACTCAGTTTTATTTCTCCAAATCTTTTGGGTTTCTAATACCATGAGAGGAATGGACCTAATTCTTACCTCAAGGTATAATTCAAGTTCATGAAATTAGTGTGGTTCAATCTTTGATGTTAGCCAGAAGTGCTCTTCACAGCACCTGCAATGTGCCCAGAATTGACTCCTTCTGCAATTCATATGGAGTTACATGATTAAGTAACATATTTAAGTAGGATTGTAAATTATTTTTATAAGACCAGTTGCAACTACTACTGCTGGAACTGTCTCTATCTAGGTAGCTTTTTCCACAATTGCTCTCATCTCTGCCTGCAAATCCTGGTATTTTATGACTTTGTGTCTCTCTGTATATAAGACACTATAGTCACTGTATGTATCAATTTCAATGATCAATGCTATTTTTGTCTTATTTTTCTGAACTACTATATCTGGTTTTCTCGCATCTCTTTACTGAATTGTTGGAAATGGATGATCCCATGTGATGCACACTTCATAATTTTCTATAATGCTTTGTGTCCCACGTTTCCAGTGCTTCTCAGCTCTTTCTATATTGTAGTGCTTCCACAATCCCCAATGAAACATTCTTGCCACATCATTGTGCTTTCAGTGCAAAGGCCGTCTGACATGACAATATCACACACACCAACAAGCTGTGTGACTATTACCAATTCTTTTTATAGAACCTACATTTGTCTGTTTCTCCCGCATGTTTAATGGACTTTGTAAACCAACGTGTATGTAGTTCACTATCCCAGGCTGCCAATATTAAGCTTTTCTCCTTTGGTTTCAACTCACCTCTCCTTAACCATTCCTGTGTCAAATCCTGATCAACATGAAGCTGTTCCAAGAGATCTCTATATTTGCCACTATATTTATAACGTTTCCACATTTTTTCCTTCTCATTTAATCTTTCTCCTTATATTCTTTATTTTATGTTTTGGCACATTCTGTTGCACATTCAATTGTTGTCTTATTTTTTCCTATATGTGGTTGATTTCCATTCCCGCTTGACACCTGAATGTTTCTGCTAAATTAAGCAGAGAGGTCATCTTAGACTTCCTCACCTCATCTTGTAAACCTTTCACTATTTTTGCATCTGACAAGTTCTGCAGATATGAATGCAGTCCCACAATCGCAGATATATACATACAAACATTTTCATGAAGGCTCATACCTCCTTCAAAGTGAAACATATATAATCTTGGTCTGCACTGATTTTTATATATCACTTGATAAGTATGAAGCATTTTTCTTGTTTGTCTATCCAATTGATCCAACACTTTTTGGGGCCAGTCAGTCACACAAAAACTGTAAGTTAAAACTGAAAGAGCAAATTGGTTTATAGCTTGGACTTTACTCCAGTTTAAGCTCTCCTATACATAGCTAGACCTTGGACATTGTTTATGGCACCTGTGATGGTAACAGTTCAGTGTACAGCTTTTATATCACAGAGGAGATGCCAATTTGGGGTATGGCATAAATGGTAACGTTTATCAAACTGGCTAGTGTGCGATGGTCTGAATATATAATCTTAGTTTAGTTTTTCCAAGTCTTTTGGGTTTTTAATAACATGACAGGAATGGACTCCATCCCTAAGTCAAAGTATGACTAAAATTTATGCAATTAGTATTGTTTTAATCTTTGATGTTAGTGAAAAGTGCTCTACGCAGCCCCAGCAAACTGCTCAGTAATGACTCCTTCTGAAATTCAAAAGGAGTTAATGTATTGGTAACATATCTAAATATAATTGTAGATTCTTTTTTATGACATTCATTATTCCTGGTACTATTGGAACTGTTTGGGTATCCTTCTTCCACATTGCCCTAATTTCTGCCTTCAAATCCCTGTGTTTTATGACTTTGTGTTTCTTTGTATGTGAGACACTGTAGTCACAGAGTGTAGCAATTTCAGTGATCAATGTTACTTTATTAATCTTTCCATGGACTACTATATCTGTTTTTCCTCACAACTGTTGGTAATGGTTGATCCCACATGATGTACACTTCATCATTCACTATAATTCTTGTGGCTCATGTTGCCAATGCTACTCAGCTACTTCAACACTAATGTTTGCACAATCCCCAATGCAAAAATGTTGCCACATTTTTGTGCCTTTCAATATACAGGCCCTCTGCCATTATTGTATCACACCTAACAACAAGGATTGTGACTGTTTCCATTTCAGTTTTACAAAACCTGAATTTGTCCGTTTCTCCCTCATGTTCAATGGATTTTGTAAACCATGTACACAGTTCATAGGTATTTATTAGCCTAATGACTACAATGCCCTTTTTAAGCCTAGCCAAGCATCCCAAATCTCTGATAAGTTCTGGTACCCTTGATAAGTATAAGCAGGGGCTTGGGAGATGAACCATTTGCAAACAGGGGACTGGGAGATGATTTAAAACTGTATAGTCCACTATCATGGGACACTAATATTAATCTTTAAACTTTTGGTTTAAATTCACCTCTCCTCATTCATCAGATCCTGATCAATATGAGGCTGTTCCAGCAGCTTCCTGTACTTGCACCTGTATTTACACATTTTCCACATTTCTCGCCTGCTCATCTGGTCCTTTACCTTATATTCTTTCTTTTGTTTTTGGCACATTCAGTTGCTGCCTGGTTTTTATCTACTTCTGGTTTGGTTTCCATTCCCACTTGATGCTGATGTGCTTCTGCTAAACTAAACAGTGAAGTCATCTTAGATTTATTCTCCTCATGTTTCTAAATGTTTACTATGTTTGAATCTGGTGAGGTCAGCAGATATTTATGGACTCCTATGATTGCAGATCTATACATATAATCAATTTTGAGGACGCCCATACCTCCTTCAGAAGGAGGAATGCATAATCTTGGTATACACTGAATTTTATATGTCACTCAAAAAGCATGTTTTATTCTCGATCATTCATCAGTTCATAAGCATTTATACATTCCCTCATGCTCAGGTTCCCTTACATCTCATTCCTGTTCCAAACTGATATGTTCTTGGTGCTGCAGCTTTCCTGCTTTAAAGATTGTTTTTGCACATTTATCAAGACCAAATAAAATTCTTATATCATCTGACCACTAGCAGTTGTGTTTTCAGCTCCTCATCTGATGGACTATACAGATTTAAATCATCCACGAAAAGAAAATGAGAAGTCTTTACACTTTGTTGTTTTCTGGGAGCCAAACTATAGCCATGACCTCATCTGTTAAGTTGACAGCTTATGGGGTTAAGGTCAAGACAAAAGAGCAGTGGTAACAACTGTCCTTTATTATGGGTTAACTACAAAGTAAGTTGCCTGTGTTTCACAGTCACTGTAATGTAATTGATCAATGTAGGGTGTATCTTATGCATCTGTAAGCACTCCTTTATCCATGAATGTGGGATGCTGTCAAATGCTTTTCTGTAATCTATCCATGCCATACTTAGGTTATTCCCCATTTAACAATTGTCCATTATGACTTTATTTAACAACATATGATCCTTTGTTCCATATGATTTTTTGTTACTCTTTTGTTCTATCGGCATGATTTGAGTTCTCTTCTCTTCAATTCAATTTAAATGAGTGATACGATTATTACATAAACAAATATGTAGAGCATTTGTACAAGAAAAAAAAATATTATCAACAGATAACCATAAAAAATAAAACAAAGAACTAACTATGTACAAAGTGTCTACTAAAACATTATGAATAGATAGAGCATATCTAGCAAGTAAATATATCAAAACTGAAATAGTGTCCATTTGTTCAACAGTCACTTTAGTTTCATCTATGAATTTAAAGAATAATTAATTGTAGTGTTTTTTGCTTGATGGTTAAGATTTCCATATGACAAGTTTCAGTAGCAATGTTAAAGAATTCTTTCACAGTTGTGTATTCATTGTCTTCCAGTTTTTTATCACTTTTCTTGCCATTGCAAGAATTGTCCAAAGAGGAGGGTAATCAACTTTTTTAACACAAGTGGGCGCTGGCGCATTAAACAGAATTAATGATTTATTTGGATTACATTTATCACTAAATAGAGCCTGCAAAAACTTAACATTATTCCAGAAATGTTTGTTTATGTTACATTCATAAACCATGTGTTGCCAATCGGCAGTAATATCTAACCCACATCTCCAACAAGTTTTCTTTTTGCAAATCAACTCTATTTTATGAGCTGTAAAAAATGCTTTATGTAAAAACTTCCAGGAGTATAGTCTCCAACTTAAAGAAGTTGAGGTTTGAAATGAAGATGTTAGAATAATTTTTTCTGTCACTTGGATAATAGTCATTAATAGTTACAAAGTATTTCCAGTAATTATAATCATAAAAATCCATCTTACTTTTTTCAATTCTATAAAGTCTAGAAAGACTACCTTTCTCTGGATTATTATGATAAGCTGAATATATCAGCTATTCAGTTAGTTTAAGAATCTCATTTTTAACTGAGGATTGCATCAGAAATAATCTTTTCTCCAAGGCATATCTATACTTTTGTATATCAAGCCATCAATGTGAATTTAAGTTAAATTTGTTAAGAATATAATCTAGTGGGTGCATTTTTTCTGTGTCCATTAACTGTAACCAAAATATTAATTGTTTGTCTTTAAGAATATTCATTATGAATGTATTAAAAGCAATAATATTGTTTTGAGTATATGCTATTGGAAAGATTAAAAATAGCCAAGCTGAGTATTCTGGGGTCTTATATATATTTTTGAAGTTAGTGAATGTCATAGTAATGTAGGTTGAGTTAATTGATAATGTTTGATGTGCACGTATATGATCTTTTAACAACCAAAGGAAACTATTATCATAATTTTATTATAGCAACTGAAATTTAGTAAATTATTTTTTATGAGTATAAACTCTTGAATATCCTTCCATTTAGCAGACTAGTTTGTATTTATCCATAGGATTATTGTTTTGTTCATGGCTGATCTAGAATATAATTCTATATCATGTAGATTTATTCCACCATTGGACCATGTACATAGATGATGTTTCAGTGTCAGCCTAAGTTTATTAGGGTGCCAAAGAAATTTGAATATTTGAATATTGAAATCTTTAATATTTTGTTTAGGAATAGGAGAGGCTAAGGATTGTATTATGTATAATATTTTGGGTAATATTATCATTTTTATAATTAGTGATCGCTCATCCATTGTAAAATAAAATGTGTTCCACTTGGTTATAAGGACCTTAATCTTTTCTAAAATTTCACTATAATTTATATTAATTATGTTTTTTTAATGTTCTTAAAGTTATTCCTAAACATTTTATTTTATCATCATTGACTAGATATTTTAAATGTTTTTCTGAGATACTGACAGCACCAAAATTGGTACACAAAATTTTTGTCGTATTTTCATTGAATTAAAGACCCGATATGGACTGAAATTTCTTGATAGTTTTAAAAAGATTAGAAAGGGAATTTGTATAATCTCTTAATGTTAGTAAGATATCATCAGCAAATAAAAGTACCTTAGAAGATAAATTGTAATTAAAATGAATTCCTTTAATATCAGGGTTTTATCTAATGTAGTTTGAAAAAGGTTCCATTACTAAGGTGAACAATAACAGTGACAGGGAACATCCTTGTTTTGTACCCCTATTAATGGGAATTGTTTGTGACAGATATGAACCAATTTCTTGTATTTGTAATTGTATTTCTCTTCAAATATCTTTGGTGCCACTTTTTGTATTGATTAGTTTTGCTTTCTCCTTTGCATAAATATTGCACCACATTAAATCTCTTTTTCTTTCTCATGTCCGTATTTCTTCTTCAGATATCTCCTGCTTCTGCTGTTTCTCCATACTTGGGGATTTATTGTTCCATCATGCTGTAACATAAGCTGCGTTAGACTTTCCACAATAAATACTTCACTTTGCAGGTATTCCATAACTTCATTCCATAGCTTCTATTTAACTTTTAATTTGCTAATCTTATGTTCTACAGTGTAATTTTTCATATCTGGGTGTCTTTGTCTGTATTTCTCTTCAAATATCTTTGGGGCTGCCTTTTTGTGTTGATTAATGTGGCTTTCACTTTTGCATAAATATTGCACCATATCAGATCTCTCTTTTTTTCCCACCTCCATTTTTCCTAATTATACCTTTCAAAAAACTCTAGGTTTTGTTCTTTATATTTTTGCACTTCTTCAGTCACTTCTTTTAACAAATATACCAAGATTTTTTATTCTATATAATGTTTTTCATTAATCACTAAAAGAATCACAGGCCTAAAGCAGATGCCATATGCTGACCGTCTAAAAAAACTCCAGCTATACTCTGTGGCATATCGTCTACTCAGAGGCAATCTCTGCTTAACATACAAGGCCATGTCAAACCCTGAGCTGTTGGACATGCTCCACTTAAAAAAATCCCAATCCCTCAGAGCCACACGCTCCAGGAATCTAAACCTTAACATCACAATGAACAAAACATGCTGGAGGGATAGGTTCCTGACCCAGAGACTCCCCAGACTCTGGAATAGACTGCCCATACATGTCAAGAAGAGCGCCTCATTGGCCCTCTTCAAAAGGAACCTTGATGACTGTATGGGAGATAGGAAATTCAAGCAGGGATCATGTCAGTCGCCCTGCTAGAAAGGGGCCCAGAGAAGTAAATATTGTGGGAAAAAATTTCCATGGAATTGTTATGGCTAGGCTTGCATAGGCCTTAGGGCCGATAGCCTAGAACCAACCTATGAACCTATGAACCTATGAATCTATTGTATTAATGAAAACAAATCTGTATTTTAAAGCTTTTGACAGTTTTTCTTGTGCAAGTCTTTTTCTCTCCTCTAATTTTTCTCTTAATCTTTTTGAGTATCTTCCATCCAGAAATTCTGGAGCCATTGCATAATAGTAGTAATACATAATTTTTTTCTTATTTTCAATAGTCCACTCTATTGTCTTTGTAGTTTTTTTTGGCCTGTCAGTTTTTGTGGTATTGGTGGACTTCTACTTCCTTCTACAATGGGGGGGGGGGCAGAAGGCATCCTCCCCTGGGCCTGGCCTAACCCCATTGTAGGAATATTTCTGTGTCTTAAGGATTCTACCTGTTATTTTTTCCATTTCTGGCACAAGTGCACTTACCAGTATTGGGCACCTTTTTATTCTGTGTCTTGTGCACCCAGCTATGTTTTTTTTATTTTTTAACCAACTACTGTCCATGATTATGCTATATGAAATGCAGTCTATATATTAGTGTTGTCTTGGTGAGATTTAAAAAAAACACAGAGTCTACATATTGAAGGTTCTCATCAAGACTTGAGGATGAAGTCAGTTCAGCAATACTAATCTCCTTTGCCTGCTGATTTTATTATCTCTCCATTGGACCCCCCCTTCTCCTTTAAAACCTATATGGCATTGTTATTTAATTCTCATTTGTTGATCTTCTGGCAAGGAAGCAGATGTCCTTTTCAAAAATGTAGGGTTTCTTTGGTTGGAAGTCCTGTCTATTTCCAAAGTATTTTTATTTGCCTTATTTTACTAAACATTCCCAGATATTTCTCAGTTTCATGAACGTTCCAGCATATCGTGTCTGCAATTCCATGAAGCATTATCACACTTTGTCACTTATGTTCATCTGTGAAGTGATAGAAAACTAAAAATCCAATGACCCACATTAGCAGAAGGCCAACCAAAGCAAACTAGATAATAATCATCATCATCATCAGCCCGTTTTTCCATCTTTCTACATCGGGCTGACTCTATTGTATCAACTGTTGTCAACTCTCTTCATTCAATGCCACTTTCCTACCTTTTGGAATAGTCATGCCTGACTGTTGCAGGTCTTATCTTATGCAGTCTAGTCCCCTCCTGGTAGAATACCCTCATTTCCTTTTGCCTTTTTCCTGTTTCTCCCAAATCTTCTTCACTATATCATCTTCTGCTTTGCTTCACATCTGCTCTTTGGCTTCTGTTCTGATGTCACCATTTCTTCATTGGTCCCACAGTGTGCATCCTACCACCCATCTCAAGCACTTCACCTCCATCACTTGTAGTTTCTCAACTGCTCAGCCTTCACTGCCCATATTTTTGAACCATGCAGTTGTACTGGTTGCACCACCATTTTGTACAACGTATTTTTCAATTTCCTTCACATTCCTATGTCACATGCTACCCCTGAAATGTTGTGCCAGTTGAGTGAAGCCCCTATGCCTCTGCCTTAGACCTCCTCATTCAGACCTCCCTTCTCATCAACCACCCCTCACCGATACTCAAAGCTGTTCACATTTTCCACTATTTTCTCTTCTGTCTCTGTTTTTAGATTCTTTTCATTTTCCACATTTGCTATCATGACAAACTCTCTTGTCTAACCTCAGTTTCATCCCATATGTCTTCCGTTTTACATTCTATCCCCCTATCCTTTGCAGAAGTTCTTGCTCAGAGTCTGCCTTTAATTGCACATCATCTGCATACAGTGACTTTGATGATCTGTTCCCTTCGACCTGCTTGCTAATGTAGTTCATCACCATTATGAACTGCAGAGGGCTCAGGGCTGAACCCAGATGTACACATGTCCTCATTGGAAACTCTTCTGTGTGTCCAAACACTGTTGATACTTGTGTCATTGATTCCTTGTACATAGTCAGCACTAATTCTACCAATGTTTCAGGGACTTAAAACCATTGCAGGATTGCCCATATCAGCTTTCTACAGACTTTGTCATATGCTTTCTCCAAGTATAGGAATGCCCAATTGGGCTCTTTCCTCCTCTCAAGTTTCTTCTCAACTATCTATCTCACTGAACATTGTGTCGGCCGTGCTGCATCCTGACCTGAATCTGAACTGCTCATTTCCCAAATTACTTTCTACTGAAATTAGTAATTAGTAATTAGTTTCTACTAATCTGTTGCTTTCCGTGATTTCATTTCATTACTGCTTTTCTTGTCTCTTCCGGTGGGCTCCTTCTCTTTTATCATTGCAGGCAGCGTCTGGGACATTACAGATTCTGTGGGGTTTTCATCATTCAAAAGCTGCTGGAAGTACTCCTATCTGCCTTTGATGTCCTGTGGACTAGGAGCAGGTTGTTTCTGGCATCCCTTATGAAGAGTATTTAATGACTATCTTCTTTTATCTTTCTGTCCTGCACATTGCTTCAGTATTAATTTTAGAGATGTAAACTGCTTTTATATTTTTTGGTTAGGTGTCTTTTCTTTCATCTGCCATTGAGTCATTTTTTTATGTTTCTCTTCTTTGTTCATCAGAATTATTTTTCCTCTTTCACTCCGGAATTTAGGGACCTCCCCAGTGTTCATACAGAATAAGTCAAGCAGGTCTTCCGGCTGTTGATTGACAGACAAAGCATTTTATTGCTCATCCCCTTCACACGATGTGTGTATATTACATTCGCTCTCCTTCACTCGATGTGTGTATATTACATTCGTCCCCTTCACTCAATGTGTGCATATTGCATTCATCTCCTTCACTCGATGTGTGTATATTACATTCATCCCCTTCACTTGATGTGCATATATTACATTCGTCCCCTTCACTCGGTGTGTATATTACATTCGTCCCCCTTCACTCAATGTGTGTATATTACATTCATCTCCTTTACTCGATGTGTGTATATTACATTCATCCCTTCACTCGATGTGTATACATTGCATTCGTCCCCATCCCTCAATGTGTGTACATTGCATTCTTCCCCCTTCACTTGATGTGTGTATATTACATTCGTCCCCTTCACTTGATGTGTGTATATTACATTCATCCCCTTCACTTGATGTGCGTATATTACATTCATCCCCCTCACTTGATGTGTATATAATACATTCATCCCCTTCACTAGATGTGTATATATTACATTCATCCCCCTCACATGATGTGTATATATTACATTCATCCCCCTCACTTGATGTGTACATATTACATTCATCCCCCTCACTTGATGTGTATATATTACATTCATCCCCTTCACTCGATGTGTATATATTACATTCATCCCTTCACTTGATGTGTATATATTACATTCATCCCCTCACTCGATGTGTGTATATTACATTCATCCCCCTCACTTGATGTGTATATATTACATCCATCCCCTTCACTCAATGTGTATATACTACATTCATCCCCTTCATATGATGTGTGTTTATTACATTCATCCCCATCACTTGATGTGTATATATTACATTTATCCCCCTCACTTGATGTGTATATATTACATTCATACCCTTCACTTGATGTGTGTATATTACATCCATCTCCTTCACTCGATGTGTATATATATCTATATATCTATATATATATATATATATATATATATATATATATATATATATATATATATATATATGGGTCCCTTTGACTTCATCAACACGCCAAAACACCGACGCTAAGAAGAAAGACATGAGAAGACCGACGAGACAGATGATCGTCAATGTGAAATCCCGACAGCCGAAACACCGACATGGACAACATGTGAGCGCGAGTCGGTAAGTGTGCAATAGTGAGGGAATTAGCATTAGGGAGCAGACAGGTAAGTGTGTGCTAGTCAGGGATTTAGTGTTAGGGAGCGGACAGGTAAGTGTGTGCTAGTGAGGGATTTAGCGTTAGGGAGTGGACAGGTAAGTGTGTGACAGTGAGGGATTTAGTGTTAGGCAGTGGACAGGTAAGTGTGAGATAGTGTGGAATTTAGGGTTAGGGTGCGGGAAAGGTGAGTGTGTGGTAGTGATGGACTTTAGGTGTAGTGGCGGGTTAAGTGAGTTAGGGTTAGGGTGCGAGTAGGGTAAGTGTGTGGTAGTGTTGGACCTTAGACCTTATGGTTAGGGTTTGGGGTAGGGTTAGTGCATGTATAGTTGTGTGTTATGTGTAGTTTACGTTTTGTGTGTCGGTGTTATGGTGTTCGGTGTTTTAGTGTCGTTGTTTTGAGTGTCGAGTTTGTGGCGTGTTGGTGCTGTGATAGGGATCTATATATATATATATATATATATATATATATATATATATATATATATATATATATATTACATTCATCCACTTCACTTGATGTGTGTATAATACATCCATCCCCTTCACTCGATGTGTATATATTACACTAATGCCCTTCGCTTGATGTGTATATATTACATTCATCCCCCTCACTCGATGTGTATATATTACATTCATCCCCTTCACTCGATGTGTATATATTACATTCATCCCCTTCACTTGATGTGTATATATTGCATTCACTAGACGTGTATATATTACATTCATCATGTATATATTACATTCATCCCCTTCACTTGATGTGTGTATATTACATTCATCCCCCTCACTCAATGTGTATATATTACATTCATCCCCCTCACTTGATGTGTATATATTACATTCATCCCCCTCACTTGATGTGTATATATTACATTCACCCCTTCACTCGATGTGTATATATTACATTTATCCCCCTCACTTGATGTGTATATATTATATTTACCCCCTCACTTGATGTGTATATATTACATTTATCCCCTTCACTCGATGTGTATATATTACATTTTTCCCCTTCATTTGTTGTATATATATTACATTCATCCCCCTCACTTGATGTGTATATATTACATTCATCCCCCTCACTTGATGTGTATATATTACATTCACCCCTTCACTCGATGTGTATATATTACATTTATCCCCCTCACTTGATGTGTATATATTACATTTATCCCCCTCACTTGATGTGTATATATTACATTTATCCCCTTCACTCGATGTGTATATATTACATTTTTCCCCTTCATTTGTTGTATATATATTACATTCATCCCCATCACTTGATGTGTATATATTACATTTATCCCCTTCACTCGATGTGTATATATTACATTCATCCCCTTCATTTGTTGTGTATATATTACATTCATCCCCATCACTTGATGTGTATATATTACATTCATCCCCTTCATTTGATGTGTATATATTACATTCATCCCCTTCACTTGATGTGTATATATTACATTCATCCCCTTCACTTGATGTGTGTATATTACATTCATCCCCTTCACTCAATTTGTATATATTACATTCATCCCCTTCATTTGATGTGTATATATATTACATTCATCCCCTTCATTTGATGTGTATATATTACATTCATCCCCTTCACTCGATGTGTATATATTACATTCATCCCCTTCACTTGATGTGTATATATTACATTCATCCCCCTCACTCGATGTGTGTATATTACATTCATCCCCTTCACTCAATGTGGATATATTACATTCATCCCCTTCACTCGATGTGTATATATTACATTCATCCCCTTCACTTGATGTGTATATATTGCATTCATCCCCCTCACTAGACGTGTATATATTACATTCATCCCCCTCACTCGATATGTATATATTACATTCATCCCCTTCACTTGATGTGTGTATATTACATTCATCCCCCTCACTCAATGTGTATATATTACATTCATCCCCCTCACTTGATGTGTATATATTACATTCACCCCCCTCACTTGATGTGTATATATTACATTCACCCCTTCACTCGATGTGTATATATTACATTTATCCCCCTCACTTGATGTGTATATAGTACATTTATCCCCCTCACTTGATGTGTATATATTACATTTATCCCCTTCACTCGATGTGTATATATTACATTTTTCCCCTTCATTTGTTGTATATATATTACATTTTTCCCCTTCATTTGTTGTATATATATTACATTCATCCCCATCACTTGATGTGTATATATTACATTTATCCCCTTCACTCGATGTGTATATATTACATTCATCCCCTTCATTTGTTGTGTATATATTACATTCATCCCCATCACTTGATGTGTATATATTACATTCATCCCCTTCATTTGATGTGTATATATTACATTCATCCCCTTCACTTGATGTGTATATATTACATTCATCCCCTTCACTTGATGTGTGTATATTACATTCATCCCCTTCACTCGATGTGTATATATTACATTCATCCACTTCACTCGCTGTGTATATATTACATTCATCCCCTTCATTTGATGTGTATATATTACATTCATCCCTTCACTGTGTATATATTACATTCATCCCCTTCACTTGATGTGTATATATTACATTCATCCCCCTCACTCGATGTGTGTATATTACATTCATCCCATTCACTCAATGTGGATATATTACATTCATCCCCTTCACTCGATGTGTATATATTACATTCATCCCCTTCAATCGATGTGTATATATTGCATTCATCCCCCTCACTAGACGTGTATATATTACATTCATCCCCCTCACTCGATATGTATATATTACATTCATCCCCTTCACTTGATGTGTGTATATTACATTCATCCCCCTCACTCAATGTGTATATATTACATTCATCCCCCTCACTTGATGTGTATATATTACATTCATACCCCTCACTTGATGTGTATATATTACATTCACCCCTTCACTCGATGTGTATATATTACATTTATCCCCCTCACTTGATGTGTATATATTGCATTTATCCCCCTCACTTGATGTGTATATATTACATTTATCCCCTTCACTCGATGTGTATATATTACATTTATCCCCTTCATTTGTTGTATATATATTACATCCCCATCACTTGATGTGTATATATTACATTTATCCCTTCACTGATGTGTATATAGTACATTCATCCCCTTCATTTGTTGTGTATATATTACATTCATCCCCATCACTTGATGTGTATATATTACATTCATCCCCTTCATTTGATGTGTATATATTACATTCATCTCTTCACTTGATGTGTATATATTACATTCATCCCTTCACTTGATGTGTGTATATTACATTCATCCCCTTCACTCAATTTGTATATATTACATTCATCCCCTTCATTTGATGTGTATATATTACATTCATCCCCTTCATTTGATGTGTATATATTACATTCATCCCCTTCACTTGATGTGTATATATTACATTCATCCCCTTCACTTGATGTGTGTATATTACATTCATCCCCCTCACTCGATGTGTATATATTACATTCATCCCCCTCACTCGATGTGTATATATTACATACATCCCCCTCACTCGATGTGTATATATCACATTCATCCCCCTCACTTGATGTGTATATATTGCATTCATCCACCTCACTTGATGTGTATATATTACATTCATTCCCTTCATTTGATGTGTATATATATATATATATTACATTCATACCTTTCACTTGATGTGTATATATATTACATTCATCCCCCCCACTTGATGTGTATATATTACATCCATCCCCTTCACTTGATGTGTATATATCTATCTATATATCTATATATATATATATATATATATATATATATATATATATATATATATATATATATATATCTGGGTCTACCTGACATGGTCGAAAGTTCATATGGTCGACAGTTTATTTGGTCGACAGTTCATTTGATCGACAAGCACCCCCCCCCTAACTATATATATCATCTCCAGGGTTGCACAACATTGGGGAGAGGGCAAGAGGTTCCACCAAATTCACTGTGATGTGTCGATCATATGAACTGTTGACCATGTCAGGTAGACCCATATATATATATATATATATATATATATGTATATATATATATATATATATATATATATATATATGTATATATATATATATATATATATATATATATATATATATATATATATATATATATATTACATTCACCCCCTTCATTTGATGTGTATATATTACATCCATCCCCTTCACTTGATGTATATATATTACATTCATCCCCCTCACTCGATGTGTATATATTACATACATCCCCCTCAATCGATGTGTATATATTACATTCATCCCCCTCACTCGATGTGTATATATTACATACATCCCCCTCACTCGATGTGTATATATCACATTCATCCCCCTCACTCGATGTGTATATATTACATACATCCCCCTCAGTCGATGTGTGTATATTACATTCATCCCCTGTGTATATATTACATTCATCACCTCCACTTGATGTGTATATATTACATTCAGCCCCTACATTTGATGTGTATATATTACATTCATCCCCCTCACTTAATGTGTATATATTACATTCATCCCTTTCACTCGATGTGTATATATCACATACATCCCCCTCACTCGATGTGTATATATCACATTCATCCAGCTCACTTGATGTGTATATATTACATTCACCCCTTCACTCGATGTGTATATATTACATTTATCTACCTCACTTGATGTGTATATATTACATTCATCCCCCTCACTTGATGTGTATATATTGCATTCATCCACCTCACTTGATGTGTATATATTACATTCATTACATTCATTTGATGTGTATATATTACATTCATCCCTTTCACTTGATGTGTATATATTACATTCATCCCCTTCACTTGATGTGTGTATATTACATTCACCCCCCTCACTCGATGTGTATATATTACATTCATCCCCCTCACTCGATGTGTATATATTACATACATCCCCCTCACTCAATGTGTATATATCACATTCATCCCCCTCACTTGATGTGTATATATTGCATTCATCCACCTCACTTGATGTGTATATATTACATTCATTCCCTTCATTTGATGTGTATATATTACATTCATCCCTTCACTTGATGTGTATATATTACATTCATCCCTTCACTTTATGTGTGTATATTACATCCATCCCCTTCACTTGATGCGTATATATTACATTCATCCCATTATTTGATGTGTATATATTATACCCTTCACTTGATGTGTATACATTACAGTTATCCCCCTCAGTTGATGTGTATATATTACATCCATCCTCTTCACTTGATGTGTATATATTACAGTTATCCCCCTCAGTTGATGTGTATATATTACATCCATCCTCTTCACTTGATGTGTATATATTACACTCATACCCTTCACTTGATGTGTATATATTACAGTCATCCCCCTCAGTTGATGTGTATATATTACATTCATCCCCTTCACTTGATGTGTGGGCATTACATTCATCCCTTCACTTGATGTGTATATAGTACATACAACCCCTTCACTTGATGTGTATATATTGCATTCATCCACCTCACTTGATGTGTATATATTACCTTCATCCCCTTCACTTGATGTGTATATATTACATTCATCCCCTCCACTTGATGTGTATATATTACATTCATCCCCCTCACTCGATGTGTATATATTACATTCATCCCCTTCACTTGATGTGTATATATTACATTCATCCCCTTCACTTGATGTGTATATATTACATTCATCCCCCTCACTTAATGTGTGTATATTACATTCATTCCCTTCATTCGATGTGTATATATTACCTTCATCCCCTTCACTTGATGTGTATATATTACATTCATCCCCTCCACTTGA
This sequence comes from Protopterus annectens, assembly GCF_019279795.1. Lineage (NCBI taxonomy): Eukaryota > Metazoa > Chordata > Ceratodontiformes > Protopteridae > Protopterus > Protopterus annectens. The sequence continues at coordinate 146,492,558 of NC_056748.1, read as the reverse complement.
TGTGTATATATTACATTCAGCCCCTACATTTGATGTGTGTATATTACATTCATCCCTCTCACTCGATGTGTATATATTACATTCATCCCCTTCACTCGATGTGTATATATTACATTCATCCCCTTCATTTCTTGTGTATATATTACATTCATCCCCATCACTTGATGTGTATATATTACATTCATCCCCTTCATTTGATGTGTATATATTACATTCATCCCCTTCACTTGATGTGTATATATTACATTCATCCCCTTCACTTGATGTGTGTATATTACATTCATCCCCTTCACTCAATTTGTATATATTACATTCATCCCCTTCATTTGATGTGTATATATATTACATTCATCCCTTCATTTGATGTGTATATATTACATTCATCCCCTTCACTTGATGTGTATATATTACATTCATCCCCTTCACTTGATGTGTATATATTACATTCATCCCCCTCACTCGATGTGTGTATATTACATTCATCCCCTTCACTCAATGTGTATATATTACATTCATCCCCTTCACTCGATGTGTATATATTACATTCATCCCCTTCACTTGATGTGTATATATTACATTCATCCCCCTCACTTGATGTGTATATATTACATTCACCCCCCTCACTCGATATGTATATATTACATTCATCCCCTTCACTTGATGTGTGTATATTACATTCATCCCCTTCACTCGATGTGTATATATTACATTCATCCCTTCACTTGATGTGTATATATTACATTCATCCCCTTCACTCAATGTGTATATATTACATTCATCCCCCTCACTTGATGTGTATATATTACATTCATCCCCCTCACTTGATGTGTATATATTACATTCACCCCTTCACTTGATGTGTATATATTACATTCATCCCCTTCACTCAATGTGTATATATTACATTCATCCCTTCACTTGATGTGTATATATTACATTCATCCCCTTCACTTGATGTGTATATATTACATTCATCCCCTTCACTTGATGTGTATATATTACATTCATCCCCCTCACTTAATGTGTGTATATTACATTCATTCCCTTCATTCGATGTGTATATATTACCTTCATCCCCTTCACTTGATGTGTATATATTACATTCATCCCCTCCACTTGATGTGTGTATATTACATTCATTCCCTTCATTTGATGTGTATATATTACATTCATCCCCCTCACTTAATGTGTATATATTACATTCATCCCTTTCACTCGATGAGTATATATTACATACATCCCCCTCACTCAATGTGTATATATCACATTCATCCCACTCACTTGATGTGTATATATTGCATTCATCCACCTCACTTGATGTGTATATATTACATTCATTACATTCATTTGATGTGTATATATTACATTCATCCCCTTCACTTGATGTGTGTATATTACATTCATCCCTCTCACTCGATGTGTATATATTACATTCATCCCCTTCACTCGATGTGTATATATTACATTCATCCCCTTCATTTCTTGTGTATATATTACATTCATCCCCATCACTTGATGTGTATATATTACATTCATCCCCTTCATTTGATGTGTATATATTACATTCATCCCCTTCACTTGATGTGTATATATTACATTCATCCCCTTCACTTGATGTGTGTATATTACATTCATCCCCTTCACTCAATTTGTATATATTACATTCATCCCCTTCATTTGATGTGTATATATATTACATTCATCCCCTTCATTTGATGTGTATATATTACATTCATCCCTTCACTGATGTGTATATATTACATTCATCCCTTCACTTGATGTGTATATATTACATTCATCCCCCTCACTCGATGTGTGTATATTACATTCATCCCCTTCACTCAATGTGTATATATTACATTCATCCCTTCACTTGATGTGTATATATTACATTCATCCCCTTCACTTGATGTGTATATATTGCATTCATCCCCCTCACTAGATGTGTATATATTACATTCACCCCCCTCACTCGATATGTATATATTACATTCATCCCCTTCACTTGATGTGTGTATATTACATTCATCCCCCTCACTCGATGTGTATATATTACATTCATCCCCTTCACTTGATGTGTGTATATTACATTCATCCCCTTCACTCAATGTGTATATATTACATTCATCCCCCTCACTTGATGTGTATATATTACATTCATCCCCCTCACTTGATGTGTATATATTACATTCACCCCTTCACTCGATGTGTATATATTACATTTATCCCCCTCACTTGATGTGTATATATTACATTTATCCCCCTCACTTGATGTGTATATATTACATTTATCCCCTTCACTCGATGTGTATATATTACATTTATCCCCTTCATTTGTTGTATATATATTACATTCATCCCCATCACTTGATGTGTATATATTACATTTATCCCCTTCACTCGATGTGTATATATTACATTCATCCCCTTCATTTGTTGTGTATATATTACATTCATCCCCATCACTTGATGTGTATATATTACATTCATCCCCTTCATTTGATGTGTATATATTACATTCATCCCCTTCACTTGATGTGTATATATTACATTCATCCCCTTCACTTGATGTGTGTATATTACATTCATCCCCTTCACTCAATTTGTATATATTACATTCATCCCCTTCATTTGATGTGTATATATATTACATTCATCCCCTTCATTTGATGTGTATATATTACATTCATCCCCTTCACTTGATGTGTATATATTACATCCATCCCCTTCATTTGATGTGTATATATTACATTCATCCCCTTCACTTGATGTGTATATATTACATTCATCCCCTTCACTTGATGTGTGTATATTACATTCATCCCCCTCACTCGATGTGTATATATTACATTCATCCCCCTCACTCGATGTGTATATATTACATACATCCCCCTCACTCGATGTGTATATATCACATTCATCCCCCTCACTTGATGTGTATATATTGCATTCATCCACCTCACTTGATGTGTATATATTACATTCATTCCCTTCATTTGATGTGTATATATATATATATATATATATATTACATTCATACCTTTCACTTGATGTGTATATATATTATATTCACCCCCCCACTTGATGTGTATATATTACATTCATCCCCTTCCCTTGATGTGTATATATTACATTCATATATATATATATATATATATATATATATATATAGATATATATATATATATATATATATATATATATATATGTGTATATATATATATATATATCCTGGTCACTTGACATGTATATATTATATTCATCCCCTTTCGATGTGTATTTGATCGACAAGTTCATTTCACCCCCACCCCCTAACTATATATATATCAACCCAGGGTTGCACAACATTGGGGAAGGGCAAATCTGCTTGTGTATAAATTACATTCATCCAAATGAGTGTATCATATGAACTATCATTCATCCATATATCTATATATATATATATATATATATATATATATATATATATATATATATATATATATATATATATATATATATATATATATATGTATATATATATATATATATATATATATATATATATATATATATATATATATATTACATTCATCCCCATCACTTGATGTGTATATATTACATCCATCCCCTTCACTTGATGTGTATATATTACATTCATCCCCCTCACTCGATGTGTATATATTACATACATCCCCCTCAATCGATGTGTGTATATTACATTCATCCCCTTCATTTGATGTGTATATATTACATTCATCCCCCTCACTTAATGTGCATATATTGCATTCATCCGCCTCACTTAATGTGTATATATTACATTCATCCCCTTCACTCGATGTGTATATATTACATTCATCCCCCTCACTTGATGTGTATATATTACATTCATCCCCTTCACTTGATGTGTATATATTACATTCATCCCCTCCACTTGATGTGTATATATTACATTCATCCCCTTCACTTGATGTGTATATATTACATTCATCCCCTTCACTTGATGTGGTGCATTCATCCCCCTCACTAGATGTGTATATATTACATTCATCCCTTTCACTCAATGTGTATATATTACATACATCCCCTTCACTTGATGTGTATATATAATATTCCTTCCCCTCACTCGATGTGTATATATTACATACATCCCCCTCAGTCGATGTGTGTATATTACATTCATCCCCTGTGTATATATTACATTCATCACCTCCACTTGATGTGTATATATTACATTCAGCCCCTACATTTGATGTGTATATATTACATTCATCCCCCTCACTTAATGTGTATATATTACATTCATCCCTTTCACTCGATGTGTATATATTACATACATCCCCCTCACTCGATGTGTATATATCACATTCATCCCCCTCACTTGATGTGTATATATTGCATTCATCCACCTCACTTGATGTGTATATATTACATTCATTCCCTTCATTTGATGTGTATATATTACATTCATCCCCTTCACTTGATGTGTATATATTACATTCATCCCCTTCACTTGATGTGTATATTACATTCATCCACCTCACTTGATGTGTATATATTACATTCATCCCCCTCACTCGATGTGTATATATTACATACATCCCCTCACTGTGTGTATATATCACATTCATCCTCACTTGATGTGTATATATTGCATTCATCCACCTCACTTGATGTGTATATATTACATTCATTCCCTTCATTTGATGTGTATATATTACATTCATCCCTTCACTTGATGTGTATATATTACATTCTTCCTTTCACTTTATGTGTGTATATTACATCCATCCCCTTCACTTGATGTGTATATAGTACGTTCATCCCCATCATTTCATGTGTATATATTACACTCATACCCTTCACTTGATGTGTATATATTACATTCATCCACCTCACTTGATGTAAATATATTACATTCATCCTCTTCACTTGATGTGTATATATTACATTCATCCCCTTCACTTGATGTGTATATATTACATACATCCCCTTCACTTGATGTGTATATATTACATTCATTCCCTTCACTTGATGTGTATATATTACATTCATCCCCTTCACTTGATGTGTATATATTACATTCATCCCCTTCACTTGATGTGTATATATTACATTCATCCCTTCACTTGATGTGTATATATTACATTCATCCCTTCACTCGATGTGTATATATTACATACATCCCCTTCACTTGATGTGTATATATTACATTCATCCCCCTCACTCGATGTGTATATATTACATTCATCCCCTTCACTTGATGTGTATATATTACATTCATCCCCTTCACTTGATGTGTATATATTACATTCATCCCTTCACTCGATGTGTATATATTACATTCATCCCCTTCACTTGATGTGTATATATTACATTCATACCCTTCACTTGATGTGTATATATTACATTCATCCCCTTCACTTGATGTGTATATATTACATTCATCCCCTTCACTTGATGTGTATATATTACATTCATCCCTTCACTTGATGTGTATATATTACATTCATCCCCTTCACTTGATGTGTATATATTACATTCATCCCCTTCACTTGATGTGTATATATTACATTCATCCCCTTCATTTGATGTGTATATATTACATTCATCCCCTTCACTTGATGTGTATATATTACATTCATCCCTTCACTTGATGTGTATATATTACATTCATCCCCTTCACTCAATGTGTATATATTACATTCATCCCTTCACTTGATGTGTATATATTACATTCATCCCTTCACTTGATGTGTATATATTACATTCATCCCCTTCATTTGATGTGTATATATTACATTCATCCCCTTCACTCAATGTGTGTATATTACATTCATCCCCTTCACTCGATGTGTATACATTACATTCATCCCCCTCACTCGATGTTTATATATTACATTCATCCCTTCACTTGATGTGTATATATTACATTCATCACTTCACTTGATGTGTATATATTACATTCATCCCTTCACTTGATGTGTATATATTACATTCATCCCCTTCACTTGATGTGTATATATTACATTCATCCCCTTCACTTGATGTGTGTATATTACATTCATCCCCTTCACTTGATGTGTATATATTACATTCATCCCCTTCACTTGATGTGTATATATTACATTCATCCCTTCACTTGATGTGTATATATTACATTCATCCCCTTCACTTGATGTGTATATATTACATTCATCCCCTTCACTTGATGTGTATATATTACATTCATCCCCTTCACTTGATGTGTGTATATTACATTCATCCCTTCACTCGATGTGTATATATTACATTCATCCCCCTCACTTGATGTGTATATATTACATTCATCCCCCCTCACTTGATGTGTATATATTACATTCATCCCCTTCACTTGATGTGTATATATTACATTCATCCCCTTCACTTGATGTGTATATATTACATTCATCCCCTTCACTTGATGTGTATATCACATTCATCCCTCACGATGTGTATACATTACATTCATCCCCCTCACTCGATGTTTATATATTACATTCATCCCTTCACTTGATGAGTATATATTACATTCATCCCCTTCACTTGATGTTTATTTATTACAATCATTCGCTTCACTCGATGTATATATATATATTACATTCATCCCCTTCACTTGATGTGTATATATTACATTCATCCCCTTCACTTGATGTGTATATATCACATTCATCCCCTTCACTTGATGTGGTGCATTCATCCCCTTCACTTGATGTGTATGTAGTTTATTTATCCCCTGTGTATATATTACATTCCTCCCCTTCACTTGATGTGTATATATTACATTCATCCCCTTCACTTGATGTGTATATATTACATTCATCCCCTTCACTTGATGTGTATATATTACATTCATCCCCTTCACTCGATGTGTATATATTACATTCATCCCCTTCACTTGATGTGTGTATATTACATTCATCCCCTTCACTTGATGTGTATATATTACATTCATCCCCTTCACTTGATGTGTATATATTACATTCATCCCCTTCACTTGATGTGTATATATTACATTCATCCCTTCACTTGATGTGTATATATTACATTCATCCCCTTCACTTGATGTGTATATATTACATTCATCCCCTTCACTTGATGTGTATATATTACATTCATCCCTTTCACTTGATGTGTGTATATATTACATTCATCCCTTTCACTTGATGTGTATATATTACATTCATCCACCTCACTTGATGTGTATATATAACATTCATCCCTTCACTCGATGTGTATATATTACATTCATCCCCTTCACTTGATGTGTATATATTACATTCATCCCCTTCACTTGATGTGTATATATTACATTCATCCCCTTCATTTGATGTGTATATATATTACATTCATACCTTTCACTTGATGTGTATATATTACATTCATCCCCTTCACTTGATGTGTATATATTACATTCATCCCCTTCATTTGATGTGTATATATATTACATTCATCCCCTTCACTTGATGTGTGTATATTACATTCCCTTCACTTGATGTGTGTATATTGCATTCATCCCCCCTCACTTAATGTGTATATATTATATCCATCCCCTTTAATCGATGTGTATATATTACATTTATCCCCTTCACTTGATGTGTATATATTACATTCATCCCCTTCACTTGATGTGTATATATTACATTCATCCCCTTCACTTGATGTGTATATATTACATTCATCCCCTTCACTTGATGTGTATATATTACATTCATCCCCTTCAATCGATGTGTATATATTACATTCATCACCTTCAGTTGATGTGTATATATTACATTCATCCTTTCACTTAATGTGGATATATTACATTCATCCCTTCACTTTATGTGTATATATTACATTCATCCCCTTCACTTGATGTGTGGGCATTACATTCATCCCTTCACTTGATGTGTGCATATTACATTCATCCCTTCACTTGATGTGTATATAGTACATTCATCCCTTCACTTGATGTGTATATATTACATTCATCCCTTCACTTGATGTGTATATATTACATTCATCCCTTCACTGATGTGTATATATTACATTCATCCCCTTCACTCGATGTGTGTATATTACATTCATCCCCTTCATTTGATGTGTATATATTACATTCATCCCCTTCACTTGATGTGTATATATTACATTCATCCCTTCACTTGATGTGTATATATTACATTCATCCCCTTCACTTGATGTGTATATATTACATTCATCCCCTTCACTTGATGTGTATATATTACATTCATCCCCTTCACTTGATGTGTATATATTACATTCATCCCTTCACTTGATGTGTATATATTACATTCATCCCTTCACTTGATGTGTATATATTACATTCATCCCCTCACTCGATGTGTGTATATTTAATTTATCCCCCTCACTCGATGTGTATATGTTACATTCATCCCTTCACTTGATGTGTATATATTACATTCATCCCTTCACTTGATGTGTATATATTACATTCATCCCTTCACTTTATGTGTGTATATTACATTCACTCCCCTTCACTCGATGTGTGTATATTACATTCATCCCTTCACTTGATGTGGATATATTACATTCATCCCCTTCACTTGATGTGTATATATTACATTCATCCCCTTCACTTGATGTGTATATATTACATTCATCCCTTCACTCGATGTGTATATATTACATTCATCCCCTTCACTTGATGTGTATATATTACATTCATCCCCTTCACTTGATGTGTATATATTACATCCATCCCCTTCATTTGATGTGTATATATTACATTCATACCTTTCACTTGATGTGTATATATTACATTCATCCCCTTCACTTGATGTGTATATATTACATCCATCCCCTTCACTTGATTTGTATATATTACATTTATCCCTCTCACTCGATGTGTGTATATTACATTCATCCGATTCACTCGGTGTGTATTCTACATTCATCCCCCTCACTTGATGTGTATATATTACATTCATCCCCTTCACTTGATGTGTATATATTACATTCATCCCCTTCACTTGATGTGTATATATTACATTCATCCCCTTCACTTGATGTGTATATATTACATTCATCCCCTTCACTTGATGTGTATATTACATTCATCCCTTCACTTGATGTGTATATATTACATTCATACCCTTCACTTGATGTGTATATATTACATTCATCCCTTTCACTTGATGTGTGTATATATTACATTCATCCCTTTCACTTGATGTGTGTATATTACATACATGCCCATTCACTTGATGTGTATATATTACATTCATCCCTTCACTGATGTATATATTACATTCATCCCCCTCACTCGATGTGTATATATTACATTCACCCCCCTCACACGATCTTTATATATTACATTCATCCCTTCACTTGATGTGTATATATTACATTCATCCCTTCACTTGATGTGTATATATTACATTCATCCCCCTCACTCGATGTTTATATATTACATTCATCCCTTCATTTGATGTGTATACATTACATTCACCCCTTCCCTTGATGTGTATATATTACATTCATCCCCTTCACTTGATGTGTATATATTACATTCATCCCCTTCACTTGATGTGTATATATTACATTCATCCCCTTCACTTGATGTGTATATATTACATTCATGCCCTTCACTCGATGTGTATATATTACATTCATCCCCTTCACTTGATGTGTGTATATTACATTCATCCCCTCACTTGATGTGTATATATTACATTCATCTCCTTCACTTGATGTGTATATATTACATTCATCCCCTTCACTTATGTATATATTACATTCATCCCCTTCAATCGATGTGTATATATTACATTCATCCCTTCACTTGATGTGTATATATTACATTCATCCCCTCCACTTGATGTGTATATATTACATCCATCCCCTCCACTTGATGTGTATATATTACATCCATCCCCTTCACTCGATGTGTATATATTACATTCATCCCCTTCACTTGATGTGTGTATATTACATTCATCCCCTTCACTCGATGTGTATTTATTACGTTCACCCCCTCACTTGATGTGTGTATATTACATTCATCCCCTTCACTTGATGTGTATATTACATTCATCCCCTTCATTTGATGTGTATATATTACATTCATCCCTTCACTTGATGTGTATATATTACATTCATCCCTTCACTTGATGTGTATATATTACATTCATCCCTTCACTCGATGTGTATATATTACATTCACCCCCTCACTTGATGTGTATATATTACATTCATCCCCTTCACTTGATGTGTATATATTACATTCATCCCTTCACTTGATGTGTATATATTACATTCATCCCCTTCACTTGATGTGTGTATATTACATTCATCCCCTTCACTCGATGTGTATATATTACATTCATCCCCTTCACTCGATGTGTATATATTACATTCATCCCCTTCACTTGATGTGTATATATTACATTCATCCCCTTCACTTGATGTGTATATATTACATTCATCCCCTTCACTTGATGTGTATATATTACATTCATCCCCTTCACTTGATGTGTATATATTACATTCATCCCCTTCACTCGATGTGTATTTATTACGTTCACCCCCTCACTTGATGTGTGTATATTACATTCATCCCCTTCACTTGATGTGTATATTACATTCATCCCCTTCATTTGATGTGTATATATTACATTCATCCCCTTCAATCGATGTGTATATATTACATTCATCCCCTTTCATTTGATGTGGATATATTACATTCATCCCTTTCACTTGATGTGTATATATTACATTCACCCCCTCACTTGATGTGTATATATTACATTCATCCCGTTCACTTGATGTGTATATATTACATTCATCTGCCTCACTCAATGTGTATATATTACATTCATCCCCTTCACTCGATGTGTATATATTACATTCATCCCCTTCACTTGATGTGTATATATTACATTCATCCCCTTCACTTGATGTGTATATATTACATTCATCCCCTTCACTTGATGTGTATATATTACATTCATCCCTTCACTCGATGTGTATATTACATTCATCCCTTCACTCGATGTTTATATATTACATTCATCCCTTCACTTGATGTGTATATATTACATTCATAACTTCACTTGATGTGTATATATTACATTCATCCCCTTCACTTGATGTGTGTATATTACATTCATCCCCTCACTTGATGTGTATATATTACATTCATCTCCTTCACTTGATGTGTATATATTACATTCATCCCCTTCACTTGATGTGTATATATTACATTCATCACCTTCACTCAATGTGTATATATTACATTCATCCCTTCACTTGATGTGTATATAGTACATTCATCCCCTTCATTTGATGTGTATATATTACATTCATCCCCTTCACTTGATGTGTATATATTACATTCATCCCCTTCACTTGATGTGTATATATTACATTCATCCCCTTCACTTGATTTGTATATATTACATTCATCCTCTTCACTTGATGTGTATATATTACATCCATCCCCTTCACTTGATGTGTATATATTACATTCATCCCCTTCACTTTATGTGTGTATATATTCATCCCCTTCACTTGATGTGTATATATTACATTCATCCCTTCACTTGATGTATATATTACATTCATCCCTTCACTTGATGTGTATATTACATTCATACACTTCACTTGATGTGTATATATTACATTCATCCCTTTCACTTGATTTGTATATATTACATTCATCCCCTTCACTTGATGTGTATATATTACATCCATCCCCTTCACTTGATGTATATATTACATTCATCCCTTCACTTGATGTGTATATATTACATTCATGCCCTTCACTCGATGTGTATATATTACATTCATCCCCTTCAATCGATGTGTATATATTACATTCATCCCCTTCACTTGATGTGTATATATTACATTCACCCCCTCACTTGATGTGTATATATTACATTCATCCCGTTCACTTGATGTGTATATATTACATTCATCTGCCTCACTCAATGTGTATATATTACATTCATCCCCTTCACTCGATGTGTATATATTACATTCATCCCCTTCACTTGATGTGTATATATTACATTCATCCCCTTCACTTGATGTGTATATATTACATTCATCCCTTTCACTTGATGTGTATATATTACATTCATCCCCTTCACTTGATGTGTATATATTACATTCATCCCCTTCACTTGATGTGTATATATTACATTCATCCCCTTCACTTGATGTGTATATATTACATTCATCCCCTTCACTTGATGCGTATATATTACATTCATCCCCCTCACTTGATGCATATATATTACATTCATCCGCCTCACTCAATGTGTATAGAATACATCCATCCCCTTCGCTCGATGTGTATATATTACATTCATCCCCTTCACTTGATGTGTATATATTACATTCATCCCCCTCACTTGATGCGTATATATTACATTCATCCCCCTCACTTGATGTGTATATATTACATTCATCCCCCTCACTTGATGTGTATATATTACATTCATCCCCTTCACTCGATGTGTGTATATTACATTCATGCCCTTCACTCGATGTGTATATATTACATTCATCCCCTTCACGTGATGTGTGTAAATTACATTCATCCCCTTCACTCTATGTGTATATATTACACTCATCCCCTTCACTCGATGTGTGTATATTACATTCATGCCCTTCCCTCGATGTGTATATATTACATTCATCCTCTTCACTTGATGTGTATATATTACTTTCATCCCCTTCACTTGATGAGTGTATATTACATCCATCCCCTTCACTCGATGTGTATATATTACATTCATCCCCTTCACTCAATGTGTGTATATTACATTCATGCCCTTCACTCGATGTGTATATATTACATTCATCCCCGTCACTCGATGTTTGTATATTACATTCATCCCCTTCACTCGATGTGTGTGTATTACATTCATCCCCTTCACTCGATGTGTATATATTACATTCATCCCCTTCACTCGATGTGTATATATTACATTCATCCCCTTCACTTGATGTGTATATATTACATTCATCTCCTTCACTTGATGTGTATATATTTATTTATTTATTTTATTTATTTATTTTATTTTACATTTGTTGACCGGGATAGTCCGACTGGATACATGTCCTTTTTCAGCGGAGGCCCGGGGAGAAAAGCTCCACAGCAATAACAATGTACACACAGGTTTACAAAATACATATTTGAGAATGGAGAGACAGATGCAGAGACAAAAAGCTCCACAGACAAAACAATATACAAGTAGGTTTACAAATCCATAGAAGAGATGGAGAGACAGATGTTAATTCACATTATTAAGTTTTCATTGGATTAGATATGATTAACAACTAGGCTAATAAGGGTCTACACAGTTATAGAAAGATACAGTAAAGCAGCATTAGATTTTAATACACTCTGGTACAACATCACAGCCATAGTAACATATCAAGGGAGGATGAAGGAACAAAAATACTGCAGCAGAACCAGGTGGATTAATGGTCAGATAAGTAATGATTGGATTCAAGGCAACAGGAAGCCCAGATTAGTTCAAGTGTGGTAGGATAAGTGGTCGCTCAGGAAGAAACTAATCAGATTTTACACATGAACATAGCCATTGTGCCTTAAAGAATTGAGTTAGATTTTTTTTGAATTGAGAAGGGGAGGTGGAAAGTCTAAGGTTATTAGGGAGGGAGTTCCAAATCTTACCTATAGAGTTGGCGAAGACAGCATCACCTCCCATGTTATAAGATTTGATGGTTTGTATCAAGTGTTTGTTAGAGGAACGAAGACTGCTTAGGTTAGAGTAGGGGGTCAATAGGTTATTGAGTGAGGGGGTTTTATCAGGTTCCTTAATGATTTTAAATGCTTCAGTGAGTTGGTTCAGTTTGAGGAGATTGGGTAATTCTAACCAGTCAAGAGTTTTTAGGTTAAGGCAATGATGTGTTCTATAAGGAAGTCCAGTTATAAATCTGGCAATGTGATTATAGGTCACAGAGAGTTTGTTGATGTCGGATTTGTGGAGAGAATAAAATACAGGAGAGGCATACAGTAATGTGGAGAGGAGATGCGTACGGGCAATGATTAGTTTAGCGTTGGGGGTTAGAAAGTTCTTAATTCTATACAAGGATCCAAGTTTCTTATTTACAGTCTTAATTGTCTGGCTGATGTGCAGGTTAAATCTGAGCTTGTCGTCAATGGTGACCCCTAGTAGTTTAGTACTGGTGTCAGGCTCAATGATGGTACCATTATTAGATTGGACATAGAAGGTAGTATTGTTGGGATTTGGTGTCGGGGCAGAGGTAGGAAAGAATAGTAGTAGCTTAGTTTTTTTTGGATTTAGGATGAGATTCCTCACTGAGAGCCATTTTTCTACTGTAGTAAAGCAGTGTTGGGTTATAACTTGTAAATCGGGGAGAGAGATATCTGAGCATATAAGGGTGGAATCATCCGCGTATTGGATGCAGGTAGCTTTAGGGATAACTGTGTGAAGTTCGTTAATGAACACGGAAAAGAGAAGAGGACCTAGTATGGATCCTTGGGGGACACCTATGGTGTTGGGTAGCAGGTGAGAGAGCTTGTTTTGCCATTGGACTGCTTGTTGCCTACCAGAGAGATAAGCAGAGAACCAATTGAGAGATGAATAGTCAAAGTGTAAGTTTTCTAGCGTATGGAGTAGTAGCTGATGATTGACCATGTCAAAGGCTTTTGACAGGTCAAGAAAAAGGGCAGACGATATTTTTTTGTTATTACAATTTTTATTAACTGAGTCGGTGAAGGAAAGGAGGGCAGTAGTCGTACTATGGTGGGGTCTGAAGCAATGTTGCGATTTAGTCAGTAGATTATTTAGGGTGAGGTAGTGAAGAAATTGCTTATGGACACATCGTTCCATAATTTTGGCTAATGGAGACAATATTGCTATTGGTCTGTAGTTAGATGGTTCAGTGGAAGGGCCACCCTTATGGAGTGGTATGACATAGGAAATTTTCCAAATGGAGGGGATAGTGGCTTCAGTGATAGTTCTATTAATCAGGATAGAGATAGGGTAGGCTATGGCGTCTGCTGCAATTTGCAGGTATTCAGCTGGAACTCGGTCAGCTGAGAGAGTGGTTGGTTTAAGTTTCTTCAGTAAGGTTCGAATGTAGGAGGTGGGTATATGTTGTAGTTTAAAGGAAGGGACTGAATTATCAGTAGTATTTGTGGAGGGGGGGGTAGTTGACTGGCTAATGCTTGAATCGTCTCAGTAAAGAAGGCGTTAAAGGTATTGGCTACGACTTCTGGGTTTTTACCAATAAGTGTTTCGGGGGTAGGCGTGGATAATTTCCCTGGATGGAGGAGATTATTTAAGCCTGCCCAGAACTTCTTAGGGTTGTTCTGGTGCTTTTCTTGGAGGTGACAGAAATAATTCTTTTTGTCCAGTGTGCTGGCTTTTTTCGTTTCATTTCTAAGCTGCTGGAATTTAATACGATCTAGAGGTGCCTTAGTAGCTCTCCATATATCCCAGGCTTTATCCCTAAGTTTAATTTTGGATTTTAGTTTCCCTAGTTAGCCAGGGGGCTATCCGCACCTTAGTTCTAGTAAGCCGATTAGGTACATGATTGTCCAGGATGCTTAGGAATGTGTCATTAAAGAATGTCACACTCTCATCAAGGGATAGGGTTTTTAGCTTAGACCAATTACAGGATTTGAGTTCAGCAACAAATTTCATAGGTTCGAATTTCTTCTTGTTTCTTACTAGTCTGTGTATGGGTTGGTTTATGGTGATAAATTTATGTTTTATTATGAAGGTGATAAGATGATCACTAAGATCATTAGGAAGGGTCCCAGTAGTATATTTATGTTCGTGGGCGTTAGTAAGGATCCAGTCGAGTATACTCTCTTTTTGGTGGGCATTTCCTATTCTAGTTGTGGAGTCTGTATTCTGGGAGAAGCCGTGTAGGTTAATAGTCATAGGATTGGTCAGTGCAGAACATTGTGTCCAGTCAATGTTGACATCACCCAGAACAATGGTTTCTTGAGGGTAGTTAATGGCTAGCCAGCTTAGTGTTTGTTCCATAGTTTCTAGATTGTTCCCAGGCGGGATATAAATTACAGAAAGATTGATACTTTTTTGGTTATTTAAGCATAGTTTTAAGGCTATTGACTCTGCATTGGTAATCTTAGGAGGTTGGTTAGGATGCATTATGATATTGAGTGTGCTTCTATACAATACAGCTATACCGCCTCCCTTTTTTTTTACACGATCGACCCTTAGGATGTTATATCCTGGTGGGAGAATTTCTTCATCTTTGGTGGCTGTATTAAGCCATGTCTCCGATAGACACATAATGTCAGGGAGGTAAGTGGCTAGCATGGTATGTAGGTTATGAAGCTTATTATTGATGCTTCTTAGGTTAAGATGGAGGATAAGAAGGGAGTTGGCTGACCTTTGGGCTAACATTGATGTGACAGAATTGGGGTTTGAGGATGGCCCTGGGTTAGGGTGAATGTCCCCATCTTTGGTAATAGATTTTTTCAGTTGGTCCAGGAGTCTTAGAAGCTTATATATTAACTTTTGACCATGTCTTGTTGTTGATACCTTTGGGTGTGATTGAGTGAGGTGCAGGCTTTGTATGCCTAGCGTTCTAGTTGGGTAGTAGAGGGGGGTAAGTTCTTTAGAGAGAAGAGTTGAGGGAATACATGTTTGGCCCTTTGGATAGTAGAATCCTATGTGTTTTTGGTTTTCATAACTAGATAATAAGTAGGAGATGATAATAATTGGTAATACAAAAGGGATAATTAGATTCTTTACTTTTGGCATTTTAATGAGGAGTAGTAATAAGATATGATAGTTAAGCTAGGGGTTTAATTGCCTAATACTAGTTGGTTATAATGACTATAGGAAGACTAAGACAGGGAAGGCAATAGGCTTGACTATGGGGATGATGGGAGAGGAAGTAATTGGTGGGTGGACTAGCATGATTGGTTCAGAGGTAAGTGGGGTGTGGTTATTTTTAGCTAATAAAAGTAGGGATAGTGGGGGCGGGTGGGATAAGGGGGCAGGGTGGGGAGCGAAGCAAGCCCGAGCGAAGCGAGGGCGAAGCAGAGCGGGGCTACACAACTCAGGAGGTTTCTTGGTCCTAAAGATCAACTACTACAGGTACGTGCAAGAGATTTAGAGGTAAAAAAGCCAGACTTACACTCTAGGCTCACACTGATGTTTTAACTTAATTAGCTTAGAGCTGGGTTTTAATGTGGGTATTATTTAGCAGGAAAGGTTTCAGCTATGTATTATACTGTTAGTTGCCAGCCCGAGAGATCTGTCCTGAGGTATTTAAGTTACATAGACAAAGTTAGAAATTGCGTATTTAATAACCTAGAGATGTCTTTGTGGAGGGGTTGGTAGCTGGAGCCTGTTTGTGCTATCGCACTGTGTTACAGGTCTTCTCGGTTCAATTCCGAACACTTGGAAGCCAGGCGAAAGTTAAAGTATAGGAGGTTCTGTGCATAAGTATATGCAACTACCTAGGGAGAGATAACATAAGCACATTTAAATTATCATGAATATATCCCCTTGCAGCAATAAATTTGATTGTAACAGCAAATGATTACAGAGGCAGTTATTTAAACAGCATTGGCAGATTTCCAGTAATACCTTCTGTGTACTATACGAGCACTATACAAGCAGCAAATAAACCCTGAGTAATCAACTGTAAATTGACCAAACAATAAGCAGAAGAACGCTATACAAGCAAGAAATAAAGCCTGAGTAATCAATTTTAAATTAACCAAACACTAGGCAGAAGAACGCAGGCACCATCGCTATCTTTGGATTAGCGTTGGGTGTGTATACAGCGCTCCCAGTATTTCTGATAGTTTATAGGAAGCGCCAGAAAAGGTTTGGCGTTAGGCTAGTTTAAGGTGTTCTGAAATTATAGCATCTACATTCATCCCCTTCAATCGATGTGTATATATTACATTCATCCCCTTCACTTGATGTGCATATATTACATTCATCCCCTTTCATTTGATGTGTATATATTATATTCATCCCCTTCACTTGATGTGTATATATTACATTCATCCCCTTCACTCAATGTGTATATATTACATTCATCCCCCTCACTCGATGTGTGTATATTTCATTTATCCCCCTCACTTGATGTGTATATATTACATTCATCCCCTTTACATGATGTGTATATAGTACAATCATCCCCTTCATTTGATGTGTATATATTACATTCACCCCCTTCCCTTGATGTGTATATATTACATTCATCCCCTTCACTTGATGTGTATATATTACATTCGTCCCCTTCACATGATGTGTATATAGTACATTCATCCCCTTATTTTGATGTGTATATATTACATTCACCCCCTTCCCTTGATATGTGTATATATTACATTCATCCCCTTCACTTGATGTGTATATATTACATTCATCCCCTTTACATGATGTGTATATAGTACATTCATCCCCTTCATTTGATGTGTATATATTACATTCATCCCCTTCACTTGATGTGTATATATTACATTCATCCCCTTCACTCGATATGTATATATTACATTCATCCCCTTCACTCGATGTGTATATATTACATTCATCCCCCTCACTTGATGTGTATATAGTACATTCATCCCCTTCATTTGATGTGTATATATTACATTCATCCCCTTCACTTGATGTGTAAATGTTACATTCATCCCCTTCACTTATTCATTCATCCCCTTCACTCGATGTGTATATATTACATTCATCCCCTTCACTCGATGTGTGTATATTACATTCATCCCCTTCACTCGATGTGTATATATTACATTCATCCCCTTCACTTGATGTGTGTATATTACATTCATCCCCTTCACTCGATGTGTATATATTACATTCATCCCCTTCACTCGATGTGTATATATTACATTCATCCCCTTCACTTGATGTGTATATATTACATTCATCCCCTTCACTTGATGTGTGTATATTAAATTCAACCCCTTCAATCGATGTGTATATATTACATTCATCCCCATTCACTTGATGTGGATATATTACATCCATCCCTTCATTTGATGTGTATATATTACATTCATCCCCTTCACTTGATGTGTATATATTACATTCATCCCCTTCACTTGATTTGTACATATTACTTTATTACATTCAGCTTCACCATTCAGCTGATTTAATCTATAGCTGAAGTGCTGATCACTTTTTTTGCTGTGGATCTTTCACATCATCTGTACAGTGTTTGTTTCCCATGAACTGGAGCCAAGGCTACTGTGGCCTCTCCTTGTTGGACATGGATCATTTTCATTTACTTCCAACGGTCTGATTCACTCACTTATTTGTGCTGCACTCTGAAGTTGTGGCTGTTGTTGAAAACTTGTATCTTGTTCTGGCATTGAATTTCTTAAATATTTCTAAATCTTTGCAGGCTGAGACATTCATTTCTTTTTACTGGGGTCCCTGCTGTCTACAACGTCTCCCTGGATTGGTGGCAGCTTTGTTCAGTGGACATATCTAGACAGTGTTTTATTTATGGTTCTTACTTCTCAATAAACTTTGTGTGTTCTACTGTCATTGTTGTGTTGTGTGGGTTTTTTTTTGTTTCAAGTAATCACTTGCCTTATTTAGTCTGCTATGAGTTTTGCTAGCTGGTTTAAAGATACTGTTGTCTGTTGCTATGGCAAAATTTTCAATACAAACATCTTGGCGTGGACATTTTATGGGCAGCCTCACATTTTTAACCGTTCACAGTTTATGCCTGCTTTATTTCTGTATTAGACTTTTTATATTAGTGGGCATTTTCTGGAGTGCTTAACATTTGTCATTAAAGAAATATTTATTTTTATTTATTGTTTTAATTGGTTGTTTCTCCAGTCTTAGATGCATCTACTTCATTTTATAAAGCAGCTCTGTGTTTGTCCTCATCTCTACTTTTCTGGGGCTCGTTCTCCCATTATATCTGTCTGTCCCTCACACCCAGTCTTTCATTCTTCCCACAGAGTCCACAGTACCAGCATGATAAACTCCGTTAATGATCCCAGACTCTCAAACAGTATACCCTATTCTGTTATCTTGCTGTCTTCTTTCTCCAATAGCTTAATCTTTTACCCAAAAACTCAAATTTATTTACCCTAATGATATAACCTGAACACTATCATACCTAATTTGCACTGTATATCTTAAGTAACCAGCAGACTTCTGTTTAAAGATGATTGTTGTCCCAAAATCCCAAATGGCACTGTTAATTCCATATGAATGTATTTTATTGTGATTTTTCTTCATCTTGTACCTAGTTTGTGATGTATTAATTCATAGTTTGCTTTCTGATATTTGTAATGTGCTTATATTATCCTGTGCTGTGGCTGACAAAGGTTCATTTCCAGGTTACTCCACTTAATTTAGTAATAAAAGAAATGAAACAAAAATAGGTTCATAGTTTCATAGTTTTATAGGGTGATACTAAGCTTTTGGCCCAGAAGCCCTTATAACCCTAGCCAAGAATTTCACCCATGTTCCTACAAAGTCAGCACCTGTTTTCCCTGTCCAGCAGGGACACAGGTGTAGATCCCAGGGGTATATTTTCTGTTTCCCATCCAGTCATCCAGGTTCCTTTTAAAAAGGGCTAGTGAGGTATTCTGCTTGACATAGAAAAGGAGTCTATTCCACAGATGGGGGGAGTCTTTGGGACACAAATCTATCCCACTAACAGTTCTATTAATGTCACAGACCCGGTTGAGGCCTTGCATGCGGGTTGCATGAGTGGAGTTTGACTTACGGATATACAGCAACTCCATCAAGGCTGAGTCTGAGATGGCCTCATATGCTAGGCACAGGTCACCTCTGAGCAGTCTGTATGAGACTGAGTAGAGGGACAGGGCTTTTAGCCTATCTGTATAGGATAGGTTTTTGAGATCACGGATTTTCCTGGTCAGGAACCTCTGTGGTCTCTCCCTGGATTTTCCCAGTCAGGAACCTCTGTGGTCTCGCCAGCTGCTGCATGTGCTTGGCAAGGTATATGTCAAAGGGAGCATTGTTCTCAATAATGGGTCTGATAAAGGAAGGAGTACAGGGATTTTATGACCTCTTTGTTCCTGGATGAAATACCCTTACTTAGGAGGTGGACCATGTAGAAAGCCTTCCGTACAATGGAGGCAACATGGTGGTCAAAAGTCAGATTGCTATCAACCTGGGTGCCCAAGTCCCTCACGACTGATTGCATGCTTAGTACATTGTTATTAATGTGATAATTAGTGGAGATGCCATTTTCTGCAAAGGGGATAATGATGCATTTCTTGGCATTCAGTTTGAGACCATGCTTCTGGCACCAGTCATTAGTTTGGGTAAGGCTCTCTTGGAGGATATTCACATCACTAGGGGAATTTATGACAGCACCCAGCTTGCAGATATCTGCAAATTTGGTCACCCACAGACCACTGGTTTTGGTGTGCACCTCAGAAAAGTGTATCCCAAACAGTAGAGACCTCAAGACTGACCTCTGTGTTTTGCACTTCATTCAAGTTGTTTTTCATTTTATTGCATTTATTTTAACTGTATGTTGCCTTATTTGGCTTCACACTGAAGTGTGCTTGCCTGCACTGTATTTTAAAAGTGATTTTAATACTGTTTTAAGTGTTTTTCTGAAAAAGAAAGTTCTAGCTTGATTGCTGCCTTTCCTGTTACTAGAGTAGTTTGGATACAGATTTGCTGTATTCAGGACTGTATTGCAGTTTCTGAGTTCCCCAGGCCTTTCTGTGTTAGATGGTAGCCTTTCAGCTTATCAGTGGGAGTGGAAAGCGCTAGGTAGCCTATCTACCACAGGATTGGTTTCTATCTCAGAAGTTGTAGCTTATTGGTTGTTTGGACAGCTTTTCTATCCCTATCAGCGTTCTGCTTTAAAAACCCTTGTTTGCTTGGGTTTGCACTTGTCTAAGCTCTGCGATCCCATTTTGGCATCCTGCAGACTCCAAGGGCAACAGAAAGGAGAAAGAGAGACTTTAGGTATTGTAGTTTCTGAATTCCCCAGACCTTTCTGTGTTAGAGGGTAGCCTTTCAGCTTATCAGTGGCAGTGGTAAGCACTAGATAGCCTATCTACCACAGGAGGAGTGGTTTCTAGCTCGGACATTGTAGCTTATTGGCCGTTTGGGCAGCTTTTCTATCCCTTTTATTGGAAAGGCTCACTCAGACTCTGCTACAGTTTGCGGTGAGGGAAAGGTTGGTTTGCTTTTTATTTGTTGTATTTTGTATTAGTTTATTGACTTTTTATATTTTGAATGCTGTGATTTGTTTTCTTTACCTTGTGTTTTGCTTGTGTCCTGCCTTTAACCGCATATTAAAACTTCAAAAGGCACCACGGCTCTGTTTCTTGTGAGTCAGGCAGAACCCCCCCACCCTGTCACTGTTGTGTTCTTAAATACCACTGTCTTTCTAGTTGCCTTCCTCTTATGTTAATTTGACCATATATCTCATTTCCTCTCTGCTTTCACTGGTTTGTGTGAGTAATCACAAAATTATCATTTTGTGAAATCACTCCCCTTCTAAATTTATTGGCCATTCTACTGTATTCCATAGTACCAGAATACAAAAGTGATCACCCCCTTTCAATTTATCTTGCTGTTTTAAAAATAGTGACTCTTCACTAAAACTTAACTTTTTAGACAGGTAAAACTTAAGTTACCTACTTTCATATCTAACTTCTCTAGTGCACACTGCAGTGTTTAGGATAAACCATTTTTTTTCATCTTACCTTTAAGCATCCCTGTGGCTAGCACCAGCTCTAATACCTTCTGGAAAGCACTAGGAAGCCTTAAACTGATACAAGCACTCAACTCTCCTTATTAATAAGGAGAAATTAATCATAGGCACTAAATAGCCTATAATTGCAAAGTACCTTGCTAAGGTAAGGGAAAACAGCTCCTGTACTTTAAAAAAAAAAAAAAAAAACAGGCATGTCCAAGGGTCAGCTTCCGTTGATTTCTCCTGTCCACCTAGTGAATCTGGGCATACTGGGGCAATGCAGCAATTGCTTCATGTACACAGACAACCCTCTCCTCCTACCACCCAACACTACAACCTGTGAGAGATGCACTTACATAGCCAAACTGGAAGCAATGCTCTCTCCTCCCAAGATTGTGCTAGACAGTCAAGAGGAGAAGGTTAACACCCGTATTACACCACAAGCAACACATAGCCCTTCTAAACTCACACCACCAACACCCACACATAGTAACACTAAATCCACATATGCGGAGGCCCTTAACTGTAACCTGCCCAAGCAACAAGGACCTCTGAAGCTGAAACACAAGCAAACACCAATCACAACCAAAGTGTCACATAGCTCACAACACCAGTGTGCCACCCAGCAACAGCCTCTAAGGCAAGACAACGTACCTAATACTTTAATCATAGGTGACTCTATACTCAGGCACACTGATGTCCCACTAACCAGGCTGAACATGGAGAAAATTACAGTAAGCTGCCTGTCAGGTGCCAGGATCCACCACATAACTCATTAACTCAAGTCATTCCACAAAAAGTACAAATATGACTCTGTCATTGTCCATGTTGGAGTGAATGACTTGAAACGTACCTCTCTGGACTACATGAAAAGAGACATGGAAGAGCTCTCGGATCATGTGGCCCAGGCAGGTATGACCCTAGCCCTAAGTAGCATCCTCCTTTCACCCAGAATGATACCACAATATAAGGACAAAATGACTGACTTCAACAATTGGCTAAGCTTCTGGTGTCATTCAAAGGGGATCCAGTATCTGTCTGCCTGGGACGACATGATTGACAGACCACAATGCTTTGCCAGAGATGGTCTGCACCTGTCGCCCCTGGGATTCAGGTTACTGGCTAAGGCTCTTGCCACCCCTGTAGTACCTTTCTTATGCAAAGTTCAAAGGACAAAACCACCACCGTAACAGGTACAAGCATGCAAAATCTGAAGGTAATGCTACTCAATGTTAGAAGTCTAAACCTCAAAATGCACTCTCTCGAGGCACTCCTAAAAATGGAGAACATCGATATCTGTGCAGTAACTGAGACCTGGTTCAAGGCTTCAGAGAGCACCCCTGCAATACCAGGCTACAACTCTTACCACACTTTTTGGCCACCAAACCAGAATCAAAACACTAAAGGTGGAGAAGTGTCCATATTCACCAAGGATATTCATACCACCAGCTTAGTTACCCAACACAATGTGTATGAAATTCTCCAGGTGCAACTAACACTAGGTAAGACTGCAATCCAAATTGTAGCTTGCTACAGATCCCCCACCATGCCCCAAGATTCTCACTATACCTTTCTAAACATACTGGAAAATATTAATATACAACCAAATGCCATAATACTGGGTGATTTCAACTACCCTGCTATTAACTGGGAAAACTACTCTTGCACCAACACATTTGCCCAACGTTTCTTGGAATTCATAAATTCCAGTGCCCTGGATCAACTAATCCATAGTCCCACCAGGGGCTCCAATATCCTAGACCTGGTCATTACCAACATGGGAAATCGATGCTCCACATCTATGGTCATCTGCTCGTTGGTCAGGTCAGACCATAAGCTAATCACCCTTAACATCCACATCCCACCCCCACCCCCCCAGTAAGGAAACCTCCATAAAAAACTTCTCCAAAGCCAACTGCATGCTACTCAAGTCAGAAGTGACAAACTTCATGACACCCATGCAGACGGGAACTGAAAGTTCAACTGCTGAATCCTACACTAAGGTACTGTACGAGCACATCCACTCATGCATGAATTGTGCAATCCCAAATAGAAACAAGATGCTCTCCACCAAAAAAAGGAATCCAATCTGGTGGTCCCCTGCCATAAAAAAACTTTACAACAAAAGGGAAAAAATGTTGCAGAAAAGAGGAAAATCCAAGGATGCAAAAAACTCCCTTGCCAGCCTCAGAAAGAAGCTGAGATCCCTCATAAAATCCTCCAAAGCTAGTTACGAAAATAAAATTGCCAAAGATTCCAAAGACAATCACAAGGCATTTTATAACTATGTCAAGAATCTAAATGGCAATGCTCAGATCTGCTCTGAGCTAAAACAGAATGGCATTAAATATACTGATCCCAAGGATATTGCGAATATCCTGGCGGATTGATTCAGTGCCAATTTCACCCCCCTCTCATCCCCTAAATGGCCCATCTCAATACTGGAAGATTGCCAAATTCCAGTAATAATGGCCACACAGGTAAAAAACACACTCTCGAAAGCTAAGAATACAGCATCCATGGGACCAGATGACATCCCGGCCTGTGTACTAGCACCTCACCTAAGTGTCATGTTTAATCATACCCTCACCTCAGGCATCATACCCACTGAGTGGCGCACAGCTACAGTTATCCCACTCTACAAGGAGGGATCCACCTTGGATCCCAGGAACTACTGCCCCATCAGTCTGATGAGCCTGATCTGCAAGGCCATGGAACGTATTATCATGGAACTTATAAACAAAGGCATTGGCAACCTTAAAACACTGGATCCCACCCAGTTTGGGTTCGTGAAGGGCCGATCTTGCCTCCTGAACCTTATTGACTTCTTTGAATCAGTCTCCAGAGCTGTGGATGAGGGTAAGGCAGTCCACACAGCCTATCTGGACCTCGCCAAGGCCTTTGACACCATCCCCCACTCTGGAATCATAAATAAACTTTACTAAGCTGGGCATTAATCCCTACGTCATTCAATGGGTTGCCAACTGGCTTACTGACAGAACCCACACTGTAAAAGTAGCTGACTCCAAACCCAGCTCCAGACAAGTGACAAGTGGAGTACCTCAGAGTTCAGTCCTGGGACCGCTCTTGTTTGGCATATACTTCTCTGAAGTACAGGCCAACACTAAGGGACTCTGGCTGACAAAGTTCGCAAATGACTGCAAACTGGGAGCCATTATTGAATCCCCAAATGATGTAGATACTCTACAAAAGAGCCTTACAGAAACAGATGCTTGGTGCCAGAGCCATGGGCTCAAGCTCAATGCCAAGAAATGTATAGTTATTCCCTTTGGGAAAAAACATGTACCCATGAATTATCACATAGGTGGCAGTACACTAAACACCAAAAGTGTGATAAGAAACTTAGGGACACAGGTGGACAGTGGTCTCACCTTCAATAACCACATCACCACAACAGACAAGAAATCCTTCTATGTGGCACACCTCATCACTAAGGGCTTTTCATCCAGAAAAAAAGAGGTCATTGTCCCACTGTACTCATCCCTCATTAGACCCATTATAGAATACAATGCCCTATTTGGTATGTACCTCTCAAGACATCTGCAACAACTGGAAAGGCCACAGAAATACCTCACTAAAAGAATCACAGGCCTAAAGCAGATGCCCTATGCTAACCACCTTATAAAAACTCCAGCTATACCCTGTCTTATATCATCTACTCCAAGGCGATCTCTCCTTAACCTACAAGGCCATGTCAAACCCAGAGCTATTGGACATGTTACACTTAAAGAAATCCCAATCCCTCAGAGTTACACGCTCCAGGAATCTATATTTTGTCATCACAATAAGCAAAACATGCTGGAGGGATAGGTTCCTGACCAAGAGACTCCCCAGACTCTGGAATAGACTGTCCATACATGTCAGCACCTCTTTGGCCCTCTTCAACAGAAACCTTGATGATTGGATGGGAGAAAGGAAATTCACCCTGGGGATCATGTCAGTCGCCCTACTAGACAGGGGTCCAGGGAAGTAAATAGTGTGGGAAGAAATGGCCAGGGAATTGTTATGGCTAGGCTTGTATAGGCCCTAGGGCCAACCTATGAACGTATGACCCTATGAACCTTTCAACTTTCTACTTTAAAAAACAGTGTTTGCGCGGTTTTGCACAACACCCAGGGTCACTAAGCTGGGGTAAACTATTACCGGTGCCAGAAAATCTGCTCTTCAATTTTCCCATAGATCTTGTTTGTTCTCTTCTGTCTAGCACTTTATTTAGCTAATTTGGCTAACAATTTGTCAGGCTTCTTGTAGCAGTTATTGTAGTACACTTAAGTGCTACCAGCACTAAAAAGTCCTATAAGGAAACAGCCCCAGTGCTTATTAATATTGCCCATCCCTCCAGGCATGTCTAAAGGTCAGTTCCCTGTACTTTCTCCTATTAACCTGGTGAACCTGGGCATTTTGAGGCAGTGTAGCAACTGCCTCATGTAGACTGACAACCCTCTCCTCTTACCTCCCAACACTCAGACTTGCGAGAGATGCACCTACATGTCCAAATTGCAAGCCATGCACTCTCAAGCCAAGACTGGAATAGCTGGTTAAGAGGAGATGGTCAACACTTGCACCACACCACATACAACACGTAGCCCTCCCGAACACCCACCACCACAGCCCTCACATAACACAAACCACACACTCACCTTCTTGGAGCCACTCAATAGGAACCTACCCAAACAGCAGAGACCTCGAAGGCAGAAACGCACTCAACCACCACAACACAGTACAAATCCAAAGACACATAGCTCACCTACACAGTGTGCCCCTCAACCTAAGCCCTTAAGGCAAAACAGCATGCCCAATACACTAATCATAAGAGATTTGATAGCGAGGAACACTGATGTCTCACTCACT
This sequence comes from Protopterus annectens, assembly GCF_019279795.1. NCBI lineage: Eukaryota > Metazoa > Chordata > Ceratodontiformes > Protopteridae > Protopterus > Protopterus annectens. The sequence continues at coordinate 146,465,003 of NC_056748.1, read as the reverse complement.
AGACTCAATAAGGAGAAGGTAGCAGTCAGCAGTCTGTTGGGTGCCAGGAGCCGACACATAACACATGCACTCAAGTCACTACACAACAAGTATACGTATGACTCTGTCATTGTCCATGTTGGTGTGAATGACCTGAGATGTACCTCTCTGGACTACATGAAAAGACACATGGGGGAGCTCTTGGATTATGTGGCCCAGACAGGTATGACCCTAGCCCTGAGCAGCATCCTACCATCACCCAGAATTATACCACAGTACAAGCAGAAAATGATTGACTTTAATAATTGGCTAAGTTTCTGGTGTCATTCTAAGGGGATCCAGTATCTGTCTGCTTGGGAGGACATGATTGACAGACCTCGATGCTTTGCCAGAGATGGCCTGCATCTGTCACCCCTGGGTTTCCAGGTATTGACTAAGGCTCTTGCCACCCATATAGTGCCTTCTTTAGGATGTTTTCCAAAGACCAAAGTACCACTGTAACAGCTATAAATAAATGCAATCCCAGGTCTAAATCTCAAGATGCACCTGCTCAAAGCCCTCCTTAAAATGGAGAACATCGACATCTGTGCTGTAACGGAGACCTGGTTTAAAGCAGCAGAAAGCACCCCTCCACTACCAAGCTATAACTCTTTCCACACCTTTAGGCCCCAGAGCTTGGACCGAAGCTCCAAAGATGGTGGTATCTCCATATTCATTAAGGATATGCACACCTCCAGTCTAGTAGCACTGCATAATGCAATGGAGATACTTCAGGTACAATTAACACTTGGCAAGACAGTGATTTAGGTTGTAGCCTGCTGTAGGTCCACAACCATGTCCCAAGACTCTCACTCCACATTCCAAAGCACCCTGGAAAATATTAGAGTCCAACCCAACAGCCTCATACTGGGTGACCAACTATCCCACCATTAACTGGGAAAACTATTCATGCGCCACTACACTTGCCCAACGTTTCCTGGAATTAATTAATTCCAATAACCTGAACCAGCTCATTCTTACTCCCACTAGAGGATGCAACATTCTCAACCTGGTTATTACCAACATGGGGGATCATTGCTCTACACCAATAGTCAATTTTTCTCTGGTTAGATCTGACCACAAACTAATCACCATGGAAATCCACATCCCACCCACACACCCCCACAAAAGTAACCACCATGAAAAATTTCTCCAAAGCTAACTTTGTGCGACAAAAAACAGAGCTGGCTAACTTCACGGCACCCATGCAAATGGAGAATAGTTGCATGACTGCCAAATCATACACCAATGCACTGTACGGACACATACATAAATGCATGGAACTAGCCATACCCAACAGAATCAAGATTCTGTCCTCCAAAAAAAGGAAGCCAGTCTGGTGGTCCCCTGCCACTAACAAACTCTACAACAGAAGAAAGAAACTGTTGCAGAAAAGGGTGAAGTCCCAAGACTGGAAAAACTCCCTTATTAGCCACAACAAAAAGTTGAGATCCCTTATAAAATCCTCTAAAGCTAGCTATGAAGGCAGAATTGCAGTAGATACTAAAGACAACCACAAGGCCTTCTATAGCTATGCCAAGAATCTCCACGGCAATACCCAGATTTGTTGCACAATGGTACCTCCTATACTGAGCCAACAGATATTACCAACATACTGGCCGATAGATTCAGTGCCAACTTTACCTCCCCCTCCCCCCCAAAGGACCAATCACAATACCAGAAGAATGCCAGGCATCCAACATCTCTGCTGCATAGGTTAAAGCTGCATTATCAAAGGCCAAGAATACAGCTTCCACGTGACCTGACAATATCCCTGACTATATTCTACATGAACTACAAAGTGAACTGGCACCACAACTGTGTGCCCTGTTCAGTCACAGCCTCAACTCAGTCTTTGTCCCTTCCGAATGGTGCACTGCTACCTTCATCCCTCTCCATAAAGGGGGAGAGACTACTGATCCTGGTGAGTCTGATATGTAAGGCTATGGAGCGCATCATCATGGACCTAATTAATAAGGATACAGGGAATCTCCAAACTCTGGACTCAATGTAGTTTGGTTTTGTGAAGGGCAGATCATGCCTGCTCATCCTGGTGGACTTCTTTGACTGAGCTGTGGATGACAGCAAGGTGGTTCATACAGCCTACCTCGATCTGGCCAAAGCCTTTGATACCATTCCCCACTCAGGAATTATAGATAGAGTTACCAAACTAGGTATGAATTTCTATATCACTAGATAGGCTGCAAATTGGCTCCCAGATAGATCTCACAGTGTGAAGGTAGCAGACTCCAAGTCAGACTGCTAACAAGTCATGAGTAGAGTCCCACAAGGATCGGTCCTCATTCCTCTTCTGTTTGGCATCTACTTCTTAGAAGTCCAGGCCAAATGGGGGGGACTCTGGCTGACCAAGTTCGCAGATGATTGCAAGCTGGGAGCCATTATTAACTCCCCAAGTGATGCAGACATAGGTTCATAGGTAGGTACTAGGCTATTGGCCCTAGGGCCTATATAAGCCTAGCCAAATGGTACCCTGGCTTTTGCCACCCAAGAAAATTATTTTCCTGTGCTCCTGTCAAGCAGAGCCACAGAAGTGATCCCAGGGTGAATTTCCTATCTCCCATCCAATCATCAGAGGAGTGCTAATGAGGAGCTTTGTTTGATATAGATAGGTAGTTTGTTCCAGAGTATGGGAAGTCTCTGGGACAGGAATCTATCCCTCCAGCATGTTCTGTTTATTGTGGTGACAAGGTTTAGGTCCCTAGAGCATGTAGCTTGGAGGGATTGGGATTTCTTTACGTGGAGCATGTCCAACAGCTCTGGGTTTGACATAGCTTTGTATGTTAGACAGTGATTGCCTCTGAGTAGGCAATATGTGACAGAGTAAAGCTGGAGTTTTTTGAGACGGTCTGCATAGGGCATCTGTTTGAGGCCAGTAATCCTCTTTGTGAGGTATTTCTGTGGCCTTTCCAGTTGTTGTAGATGTCTTGTGAGGTAAATCCAAAAGAGGTGTTGTACTCTATAATGGGTCTAATGAGTGATGAGTAGAGGGGAACAATTACCTCTTTTTTCCTGGATGAGAAACCTTTTGTGATGAGGTGTGCCACGTAGAAGGATTTCCTGAGTACTGTGGCAATGTGATTATTAAAGGAGAGACTACTGTCCACCTGTGTCCCAAGGTCTCCTATCACACTTTTGGTGTTAAGTAGACTACCTTCTATGTGGCAGTTCATGGGTACAGAGTTTTTACCAAAAGGGATGACAATGCACTTTTTGGCATTGAGCTTGAGGCCATGGCTTTGACACCAGGCATCTGTTTGAGTGAGGCCCTTTTGTAGGATGTTCACATCATTAGGGGTTTTGATTATGGCTCTTAGTTTGCAGTCATCTGCAAACTTTGTTAGCCAAAGACCTTCTGTGTTAGCCTGTACTTCAGAGAAGTAGATACCAAACAGGAGAGTACCTAGGACTGCACCCTGTGGTACTCCACTTGTCACTGGTCTGATGTTCAGAAAGGCCACACTGAGAAAAACGACTGGTGTCAAGGCCATGGCCTTAAGCTCAATGCCAAAAAATGCATCATCATCCCCTTTAGGAAAAACTCAAGATCCCACAAATTACCACATCAATGGTAGTCCACTGAACACTGAAGGCATTATAAGAGATCTAGGGACACAGGTTGACAGTAACCTCTCCTTCGACCACCACATTGCCACTGTGGTCAGAAAGTCCTTCTATGTGGAGCATCTCATTACCAAGGGTTTTGCATCCAGGAAGAAAGAGGTTATCATCTCTCTCTACTCTTCCCTCATTAGACCAATCATGCTCCATTTGGCATGTACCTCACTAGACACCTGCAACAGCTGGAGAGGCCACAAAAGAACCTCACAAAGAGGATGCTAGGCCTTAAACACATGTTCTACATGGACAGACTCAAAAAACTCCAGCTTTTCTCTGTCTCATATTGTCTACTAGGAGGTGATCTCTGCTTGACTTGCCAAGTCATGTCTGACCCAGCTCTGTTAGAAATGCTACATCTAAACAAATCCAAATCCCTCCACACCACACTCTCCAGAGACCTCACCTTCATTACCACAATCAACAGAACATGCTGGAGGAGCAGGTTCATAACCCAGAGACTGCCTATGCTATGGAATAGACTTCCCATATATGTCAAGCAGAGCACCTCAATGGCCCTCTTCAAGAGTAATCTTAATGAGTGGATAGGAAACAGAAAGTTCACCCCGGGGATCACTCCAGTGGCTTTACTCAATAGAGGGACTGAGAAGTAACGTCAGGCAGCACAGAGTCAGGGCAATTCTATGGGCTAGGCTTATAAAGGCTCCAGGGCCATTAACCTAGTACACACCTATGAACACCGCTTGTTATGGGTCTACTACTAGAGGTGGCTTCTTCTATTTTGACTGAGTGGGTTCTATCAGAAATCCAGTTAGCTAACATATGGGTAGCAAAATACAATGTTTTTACTTATTCCTCTGACATCATAATGCTTTCTGTACAGCTGTACAGAGTTTTGACTCAGCTGTTAGTCTGAGTTTTAAGTGGTCATGCAATGTGTGAAAGAAACCACAGTAGGTAAACTGTGACACTGAATTCTGTCTCAAAACTCATTATTTTGTGTTCTGACAAGTTAAACCACTTTAATATTCATTTGTAATCTCTTGCCTCGTATTATACATTTGTAAAAGAAATTATATTGCATAGCTTTACATTGTTGGTGTTTTTTCTTCTTTCAGACAAATCGAGGATTATTTACTGGAGCCTCTCTTAAGCAACTTCTGTCACCATTGCGCTTCCTTTCTGTTTGACATTGTATTCCCGAGGTGGTTTTTCTACTATTGAGCAGAAAGCATTTTGCTAACATGTATACAAAAATTAGTATTTTAACAGCACCATATGTAATCTGATTTTCATGTTTAAGTATGTGGCTCCTGTATTTCAAAATATGCACAGCCTTTCCCACGTTATATAGAGATATTTAAAATTCTTTTATGATAGTATCTCTGTGAGTGGGGTCAATTTATTTGATATGCATAATAAATTACCATGCTGCCTACAAAAATGTGAGTCCTAGCAAACCTAAAATATTTCTAAAACTTTGGGACAACATTATGTGAAAGTCATGAGTATTCGACACAAAGAAGCAGTTATACATGTCATTGCCCCAAAAGAATTTTCTTAGATTTTTAGAAACTTTCTTTCCTTTTTTCTCTTTCCGTGGTACTTTCTGTCTATTCTATATTAATTTTGACTGGCACAATTCCTTTCCTGGAAAAAAAAAACATCAAATGAAATGCTCAGCTTTGTTCTTCAGTGACTTCCCAGGAGTCCTGTACTTCTCCAGACCTGCATCATTATGAATCGTTTTTGTTTAGTAAACACATTAATCAGAAATAATTGACTGTCAGCACAAAAGATAAAAGCCCACCAGAGATTCCTTACATATCATTACTGGTCCGTGGAAAGATCACTCCATGTATTTGTCCAGATGGCAACTTCCGTAGTACCTTCATTACAATTTCCCCCTAGGGACGCATCTAGTTTTCTGACGTGACTCATAACTTTACTGTGTTTAAGTAAAGGGCAGGACCAAGAATAACATTACAAATACAACACTCATTTTCCAGCAGAAATACAGAGCCGCTTAAAGTGTTCTCTCACCCCATTCCATATTAGTTTTAATATTAAAGTTATCAAAGTAAATGCATGTACAGAAATGGTTTTGCCCTAGCTTTGAACCATTTGCGTTTTAATAATGTGGATAAAGCAGCTGATGGTTAATGACTCAGAAGTATCAGAAAATACATTGCAGTTGTCCAGAAAATGCAAATTAAGCATTTTAGATCAGTATATACTCAAGAGGTGCTAACATTACAGCACAGCTCGTCTAATCTGTGCTTGACTTATCTTGCCTTCTGTAACAGCTTCAAATTATTCACTTAAACAAGCGCTTTCTGTTGTTCATCATTTTGAGGAGGGGGAACAGGATATCAAATAATGAAACAGCATTTGAAATACAGCTAAAAAAATCACTAACAGACTGATTAGTCAGCAGGCCTTTCAATTATTACAAAGAAAGGCAGACAATAAAAACATTGAAAGACAATGACAATGCTGTAATTGTGCAGAAGGATGAAGCATACAGTATATACGTATCAATATCATTAATAAATGATTTTGCAACAGCTTTGTTCATAATCAGAGCACATATAAACAGTTTGACTTGAAGCTGTTTTGCAGTCTTTATGATCTGATAGCCGTTATATTCATTATGTAATTTTTTGCATATCATATGTATAATTTTTAAGCTAAAATTTTAAGTGCTATACTATTTCCAAACTAGCATGAGAAAGTCTAAATTAGGTCAATGTCATTTAACAAGATTAACAGTGGTAGCAAATGTGAGCACCTTAACTGTAAACTATAGACCTGCAAAGAACAAATGGGAGGAAATATACACCACGCCATGACTGGATGTCCCAGAGCATTTAGCCTATGCAGAGGTTCAGTGACCTTGGATTTACCATATACGGTTAGTAGGAATATCAAGGGTTTTCCTGGGCAAGTGATTAGCAATTAGTGGGTCAGGCTACAACTGTCCAAATACAATTGGATGAGACCAAGGGAAGCTTATTTTAATTTGGTGAATCATTGTTTATTTGACACTGCTGTATGCTTCAGTGGGGATTTTCCATTAAGCAACCTTGGAGTCAGTGTGTATAAGTGCAGAGTTGCAAAGTCTTTCAGGCATTATCTGAACAGAAGTAGTTAATGATTCATGTGTCATTGTCTCAAAATGATTTTTGGTATGGAATTTATTAGAAGTGTATGGGGCCTTGCTTCACTGCAAAAATGTTTATTTGGATATGATTTTCAGGTAGTGTTTCTTGATCTGGTAAGACTCAGCAATGTTTTTTGATCATTTGTGTGTTGATGTAAGATAAGGAAAGTATGTGGAATTGCAGCAAAAGTAGTGCTTTAATATTGTAACTACAAGTTTCAGAATCCAATGTTCTGAAGATTAAACAAGTTCATCCTTTCTGTATAGTAGATTTTTGCTTTGATCTAATATTTTTCTTTGAGAGGGAGCCAATATTTATATTTTAAGTTAAAGTATGAAACATTAGTCTGTATTTTTAAGAGAATTTTGACAAACTGACATCATATAAATTACTAGCTTTATAGTTTTCAAGTTAAATGTGTGAATCTAAACTTCACTACACCACTACCCCATCATGTGGTTGGTCATCTGAATCTTAGTAACCAGTAAATAACTACCCCATCATGTGGTTGGTCATCTGAATCTTAGTTACCAGTAAGTAACTACCCCATCATGTGGTTGGTCATCTGAATCTTAGTAACCAGTAAGTAACTACCCCATCATGTGGTTGGTCATCTGAATCTTAGTAACCAGTAAGTAACCTCATGAGGTTGGTCTCCCCTCTAAACCAAATGCCTAAGAATGCAAAAAGTGTGCAGCATGACTGTGAGTGAATTAGAGCCTTCTTGGAATTAATAACCAAAAAAAGCATTAAAATAAATGAAAGCTGGGTTAGCCTACTTTAATGTACTGGAATGTCTTAGCTTTTTTAATTGGGTCTGAGAACCATTTCACATTACATTACAACAGTGAAACCATTTCAGCATACTGTGAGCTCTGTAATGTGAGATCCATGCTGTGATCTTCATAATGTTATCCACTTTAAGTTCTTAACCAAAGATGATTCTGAACTATTTAAAAAGGAGAAACAAAATACAAAGGGTTAGGCCATATAAAATCACTTTAGCTAGCAGATCTAGGAGACTCTGTCTCTGATGCCCTCCCTGTAGAAGGAATAAAAACACCTTGTTGTAGTTTCAAGCAGTTTATTCAGTTAAGTAGGTAGACGGATGAGTGTTCTTGTTCTGAGCCTTACTGATAACATTGATATTTGTACAATTTAATAACTTTTATTGTTCACAAACTATTTAGATTTGTTTATATTGTGCTTTTTAAGTATTTTTTTCAGAAAATGCTCTGGAATGCAATTTGTGTACAGGTTACTAGAGGTGTGACATTCCATCCCACAGGGGTGTTAATCAGTTAATCCACAGAAGTATGAGCTGAGAGCAAAACTCAAGGCTAAGTAAAGAGTTGTATACAGCAGCTATGTTAAGTGCAGCATAGTTAGTAGAGCAGAAAGATATGCTAGAACACAAACAAAAGATAAATTAAAAGTCACAGAGAGCTACGATCTCTGCAGTTTGTGTGCAACAATAATTGAGAAAATCATGTAGAACTGTGATGTGCGTAATTTGTGTAAAAACAGTAAGTGGGGGGGTCTAGAACTGTAATATGTTCCTAAAAGGATACAAGGCCTAAACAACATGTCCTACATGGACTGGCACAAAACCCTGTCACTATACTCAATATTCTACAGACTGCTAAGAGGTGACCTGTGTCTGGCATACAAGGCATCCTCCAAATCAATACTAATAGATTTAGTATACATCAACAAGTGAAATTACATTAGAAATACTCAGTCTAGGGATCTGAACCTTTTCTGCGACATAAGCAAAATGGCTTGGATGGACAAGTGTACCTCACAAAGGCTTCCTTCGGATCTCAGCTGAAGCTATAGCCTATCCTGTCTCTATTCTCATAAACAGATCTCTCTCAGAATGCAAAGTCCCCACCTCATGGAAAACATCATATATAATTCCACTGCACAAAGGAGGCAACTCCTTAGAGCTCACCAACTATCGCCCAATAGCAATCCTATCACCTTTATCCAAAATATTAGAAAGAGTTGTTCATACTCAACTAATACAGTATCTCAGAATAACAACGTACTCTCCATATCCCAGTATGGCTTTAGACCTTCCCATAGTACCACGACAGCACTACTATCATTCACCATCATAGTTAACCACTACAGAAACAAGGGTCTATTTGTTTCTTCCATATTCTTAGACCTATCAAAAGCCTTTGACATGGTAAACCACAGTCTGGTTCTTGATACCCTATCCACCCTAAATATAAGTTCCTCCTCTATATCATGGTTCAGCAGCTACTTATCTGCCCGTCAGCAAGCAGTCCTATGGCAGGACCAATTGTCCCCCCTGTTACCAGTAACCATAGGAGTCCCTCAAGGCTCCATCCCTGGCCCATTGCTGTTCTGTCTATTTACAAATCAGATCTCTTCATCCTCTCCCACTGCCTCAATAGTACAATATGCAGGTGACACTACCCTCATATGTGCTGCCCCTACCCTTAGTGAACTGCAAACCCTAACCCAAAATAACTTCACCCTAGCCGAAACTTGGTTCGCTAACATCAAACTTCTTCTTAATCCAAAAAAAAAACAAACTAATTCTTGTCAGCCCTGGCAGAGCTCCTCCCTAAATAATAATTTCACCATTAGCTCCAAAGAAAACATTCAAATCAATCCAACCACACACACTAAACTGCTAGGTGTAGAAATAGATAATAACCTGAGGTTCAACATCCACATAGCACAAACCATTAAGAAAGTTAATAAAAACTTGGTCTCCTCTACAGGAACAAACAGTTTATGACAAAAAGCATCAAAGTAACCATCGCAAGGACTCATCTTCTATCCACCCTCCTCTATGCCTCTGCCATCTTGACCAATCTCTGCCAAACCGATCTAAATAAAATGGAATCTTGCTACAACAAGATTGCCAAGTTTGCTAGTGAAGCCTCATATAGGTCCCACCACTGTCTATCCCTTAAGCAACTCAACTGGCTTGAGTTGCCTCATATACTTCTACTCAATCAACTCTCTATAGCACACAACATCAGCACTTCAGCACCTAATTCAGCCCCACATTCTCTCTAGAGCCTTAAGATCTAGTAACCAGAACCTCATAACTGTTATCAAATATAAAAGCAAAGCTGGTAAGTCCCTGTTTGCCAACACCATTGTCAAAACCTGGAACACACTACCAAGCCAAATAACTTCTACCACCTCCTTTAGTCAATTCAAAAAGCTCCTGAAAAACCCAGTAAGTAACTGGCTATGCTCATGCCACTCACCAGGCTAATCCATACCAGAATTTGTCAGGGTACAGCTATGTATAAACATTTTCTCCCCTGAAAGCTTCCAAACCCGTATACATTTACCTTACAAAACTTACAACTGCAAAAGAAAAAAAAATGTACCTCTGATTGTCTAGTGTAAGAAATGTTAATCACTAGCATGATGTCCTGTTGTGTGTATATATGCTCTATGTATGTTTGTTAATCACTAGCATGTTGTCCTGACGTGTATATATGCCATATGTATGTATGTTCTACTTCTTTTTACTCTCATGTAATGTATTGTAATGTGGAGCTTTTCTCCCTGGGCCTTTGCTGAAAATGGACCTGTGTCCAGTCGGATTTTCCCGGTAAACAAATGTAAATAAAATGCTGCTGCTGTGGAACAGATTCCCCATCCACATAAAACAAAGTTCATCCCTGTCCATATTCAAACACAACTTAGATCTATGGATTGGAAGCAGACAATTTACCCCAGGACTTTCCCCTGTACTATTAATGGACAGAGGCAGCTCCTAAATGCTTTATACCATGCATGTGTCCCCTCAAATTATCTATGATGTGATCCCAGTTATTCTCATTGGGGATAATATATAATTATCGACTACAGAATGGTAAGACCAATCTGTAACCAAACGAAATAGGTTATTTCAAGCACAAAAAGGAAAACTGAGCATAAAATGTCCCTCAAGGGTAGCTGGCTTAGTATTTACCTATGAGCCAATGTTTATATTATGCTTAATAGTAAGCGAAAAAGTAATGTAAATCCATGGTTTGTATAATTCATACAAAATAGCAAAAAGTAGTATAGAACCGTCATATGTGAAATCCATGCATACAATTAATTGAGAAATTCATATAGAACTTGTATATAATTTATGCATAATAATATTCTATAAACTTCAAATCTAGAAAAAGAGATGGTAATTGTGTTCTAAGGTACCTGGCAGTACAGAAAAACTTTGTCTGGTGCAGAATAGCCACATATTTGTTTCAATTTAAAGAAACCACGTGTTTAATGTGTAATACATGTAGAGTATTAATCCAAGTGCTGTGAACTGATCAAATTAACTATGTTGTTGTTGTTTGTTTTTCGGCTTTTTCCCGGTAAGGATTCATCACAGCTAAACTCCAGTCCGCTAATGATTGGTAGTAGACTTTTTACGAAACGCCGATGTGCCAGCTCAATGCCCAAGCTTCAATGAAGGCATGCCCATTTACGCACGCATGTCTTTCAAACGCTACTCAACCACGGGGAGGACATGCAGACTCCACACAGAAGGCACTCCCAAGCCAAGCCGAGAATGAAATGGGAGAACCTCTTGCTGTGAGGTAACAATGCTACCGCCGTACCACCGTGGCATCCATAATCAAATTAACTATGCAATGTTAGAAATTCATTGAAGTGAATTGTGTCAAAGCAAGATATATCTGACCCATAACTCAAGTTCAAGCATGCAGATTTGAACCTAAGATACCAATAATTAAAAGGATAGATGGAAAAAACAATCAAGACAGTGAAAAAATGTGATGAATTGTACTCATAGTGGCTGTAGACACTGCCATCTTGGAATTTTGGAATATAGGAACGATCCTTTGCAGATTCTCAATCTCTCCATCCTCTGAGCTCCTAAAGGAAAACAGATTAAAAAGCAAATGATCAACCTCTGTTGTTTACAAATGCCTGAAAATCAAAGTAAGTTAGAATAGATGTTAGACAGCAGAGATGTTTTTATAACAAGCTGTCCAGAAGACTCTGAGAAGTGCAGGCAGGACACAGAGTAAGAAAGCAGTACACTGCAAATGTTCAACACAATTAACACGAGGATGACTGAACTGAGACCTATGTGATTCAATGTGATGGTGGTAAACTGTACAGAAGAAAACAAAACATCTATTTAAGGCAAAAATGTCCAGTCCAGAGAGGCAAATACAAGAAAACAAAGCACAGAAGCAAAAAGATACATTAAAACCATGTGACAGTATTGTCTGGCAGAAAGAAGGAATCTCTGTCATGTTTCCACTTGAATTTTAGCAACCAGAACTACCTCAAAAGGAAGATCATAATTCCAAAAAGACAAGTCCTATTACATATTCTAAATTAAGAAGGCCACTGAAGAAACCAGGCGGACAAAAGGGCAGTCTAAGAGATGACCATGACATTACTGAAAAGTTGTGCTCAGGCTCTTTACTGAATGCGAATAAAGACCTAATTTGAAGTGAAGCCCATGACCTGCTGACAACAAAGTTAAACATTTTATTGTATTTTATTTATTTATTTAGTTGCAGTTTGTTAACCGGGAAAGTTCGTTGGGCTGAGATGAGGCCTTTTTCAATGGAGGCCTGGGAAGAAAAGCTCCTTGTACATACAAAACAAAACAAAACAAAAATCAGCAAGAAGTAATACAGAAAAAGAATACAGGATATTACAAAAGCAAAAATCAGCAGAAGTTAATACAAAATTTTACACAAATTAATAGAAACATAGATAAAGTTATAGTAGTGCACCTGTTTGTTCAACAAGAACTTAGGCAAAAACTGCACTATGGCTTTCCAAAGAGACTAAACAAAAATTCACTCTTAGAAATAAGGCATGGGCATTATGGCAAACTACCAAAGACCCCTAAGATCACATTAAATATAGGCAAATGAGGAACATCACTAAAAAATCCATTCTACTAGACAAAAACACTACTACTATAATCTACAGGAAATAAATCATAACAAGCCTCAGAAATTCTGGGCAGGTATAAATAAACTATTACATCCTGACAAACTTCCACCCCAGTCCCCACAGCCTCCATAAGTTTCTTTCAGTTTTAACCATTTCTTTAACTGAGGCCATTCAAGCCCTAACGAGCCAACTACCTACCAGCTCCCCCTGTCATGAAATCAACCCCCCCAGAAACCAACCACATTTAGATTCCAACCAGTTGCCATCTCTCTCATCCGTACCTTGATTAAAAAACTGAAACCAGCTACACTCTCTGACCAACTCCCTGCTGAGTATCTACAAAAAGCAGCCGATGCCATCATGTACCCCATCTCGATACTAATAAATCGAACAGTAGCAGAAGCCAGAATCCCTTCTATTTGGAAAATATCCTATGTAATCCCACTTCACAAAGGAGGTAGCTCTACTGCATTATCCAATTATAGGCCAATAGCAATACTATCCCCACTTGCAAAAGTTATGGAAAATGTATCCATAGACAATAGATGCATCACCTAACTCAGAATAACCTCATGGCAGACTCCCAGCATGACTTCCGACCACACCACAGTACTACTTCAGCCCTTTTAGCCTTCTCCAGTACCATAAACCATAACCACAATAACAATAACATATCCTCAGCCCTCTTCTTGGACCTCTCCAAGGCATTTGATATGGTGGATCACCAATTACTAAGCCATACCCTGAAAACTTTCTGCCTAGATATTACAGTCATCCAATGGTTCCAATCCTATCTGAAAGAAAGATAGACAGCAGGCTGTCGTTTGGCAAAACAAACTTTCTAAACTCTTACCCAACCCACTAAGTGTACCCCAAAAATCCATACTAGGGCCCCTTGTTTTCTCCATCTTCATTAATGATCTCTATGCTGCTATCCCTACAGTCAGCTGTGTCCAATACACTGATGACTCCACCCTGATTTGCTCGGCCACTTCTCCAAACGAACTGTGGTCAGCAACACAAACCACCTTTAATACTATTGAAAACTGGCTTTCTGATCATCATCTGATCCTGAATCCCCCCAAAAATAAACTGTTGCTCTTCTCACCAACACACAGGTCTACTGCATTCACTTTTACCATTAAATTTAATAATGGGACAATAATCTCCCCAGACTCCTCTACGAAACTGTTAGGTGTTTTAGGCGATAATTTCAAATTCAGTCTATATGTTAATCAATCTATAAAGGCCATCAATAAAAAACTAGGCTCACTTTACAGGATAAAAGCCTTCTTAACCCTTCCTGCTAGATCTGCCATAGCTCACTCTCACCTACTTTTAACTCTTCTGTGTGCATCATGAAAGTAGAAAAACACTGGCAAGATGAATAAAAAAACTAAGAACGCCACACAGACACGCTGGTAACTGGTGAAAAGCTTCTTCTTTATTGCACTCTGGTACCTCGGCCTTCGCCTTCTCAAGGAATACATTTAACTTGTGTTTCACCACACCTTATATATCATTGACTTAATGCATAAATGCCAATCAAACACTCCATCAAACACTTAAACAATCAATCAATCTACCAACCCATTTCATTTCTTTTTTCAAAATAAGAAACTTAAACCTTACAACAAAGTAATGAAACTATGAATGGCATGAAGATATATGTAAGTTGAAATATATATAAAATGCATAAAAAGCATATTCTTTCTCATTGCTATTTTGTAATGAATGACATCATTTCATTTATACTTGATGCATCTCATGTCACTTGTAAACAGATAACTGTGCAACAATAGGATATTCTTTTTTTCTTTTAGTTAAATCACTTATTGAAAATATCATGAATGGCATAAATCAAGTTTTTACAATATATCCCCCTACACAAAAAAAATTTTGTTTGCAAATGATTTTCATAAATACAAATTGCATTATGTGCAAATTAGCAACATCTTTTCTCATGATTGCATAAATGCAAATATACAAAAATATATACCTTATACAAATAATTTATGTTGATCAAAATATGCTGATATATTTGCTTTGTTGAATGAAAACTGTATTACATATCCATCATTTTTACCTTAGCAAAATTTACATATCTAAATTCATACCATTGGGAGCAAGAGTTTTAAAATTCAAAATGAACTTGGACTCCATTTCTAATAATTTCTTATTGAATCCAGTATCCCCTTCTGTGCTAATTGGCCTTCCTAATACACAAAATATAAATCCATCCGCTGTCCCATTATGGAAGTCTGCGAAATGTTTAGCCACAGGGCTATCCTGTCTACTGTGCCGAATATCTCCTAGATGTTCCATTATTCTTAACTTGACTTTTCTAGAAGTTTGCCCCACATACCATTTGTGACATCCACAACCAATAATATACACCACTCCTCCCGAGTTACAGTCATAATATTCCAAAGCCCTGTACCTCTTGTTGTTAATCTTTGTGCCATCTAAGTTCTTCACTTTGCTGCAGACCTTGCATTTGCCGCATTTGTATGTTCCTACCTTTGATGTATTAGTGTTTCTCCTTACAAAATTCCTAGTATTTAGGATCTCCTTAAGATTAGGATATCTGCCATAAGAGAAGATGATTTTGCTAGGGAAAAACTTCCCTACTCTATCATCTCCCAGAACCAATGGCCACAAACTAAGCACTGTGTCCCTCAAAACTTCAGAAAATGGAGAAAATTTGGTGACAAAAAATAATTTATCCTGTTCAATGGCCTCTGCTTCATTGTTAGCCGACCAATTGAACTTGAAACCTTGTCCACCTAAACTTCTCTTTCTGACCATATTTTCCTCATAACTCTCAGAGTTCTTGGGCACTGGAAGACCCAATTCCTTTTCCACATTTCTTCTAGCAGAACGAACTATGGCCCCAGGGTAACCCCTTGAATTCAATTTACTTTCTATTTTATCAAACTCACTTCCCACCAAACTCAAATCAGAAATGTTAAATCCAATGCGCTTGAACTCACCTGTGGGCAACGCATTAATTAATAGCCCACTGTGCATGCTCGAGGCATGCAAAAAATTATCTGCAGCTGTTTCTTTGTAGAAAGGTCTGTGCTGGATCCTATTATTTGAATCTACATAAAATTCAACATCCAGATACTGGATATTACTACACCCCTTGATGTAAGTGAAGTCCAAGCCATAGGGATTTCCTTTAATTTCCGAAATGAATGTGTCGAAATCCAAGGGATCCCCTTTACACAGAAACAAAAGGTCGTCAATAAATCGTCTATATTTAACCACCTTTGTCCTGTAAAAATTGTTAGTATAGATAATAGAATTTTCAAAAAAGGCCATGAAGAGAATAGCATAAGAAGGAGCAAAAGGTGCCCCCATAGCAGTCCCTTCATTCTGCAAGAAATATTTCCCCTCAAACTCAAAGCAGTTGTGAGTTAAACAATATTCCAACAGTTGTATTATATAGTTGGTTCTTGGACCTTCACCTAACATTCTCTCTACAGACACCAAACCCCAAAATGTGTTGATACTTGTGTATAGAGACTTGACGTCGACACTTGCCTAATAAAAATCCTGTTCCCATGACATGTCTTTTACTTCAACACAGACTTCTCTAGTGTTTTTAACATGTGCCTGCACTTTGTAAAGATGTTGTTTTAGCACCGAGTCTAGAAACAATCCCACATTTTGTAAAAATGAGCCTCTCCCAGAAACTATAGGGCGACCGGGTGGGTTTCTCACATCTTTGTGAATTTTTGGGATGATGAAAAACCTTGCGTTCCTTGGATTTTTTCTATACATCATCTTCACATCTTTAGACGTAAAAAAACCCAAACGCTCGCCTCTTTCCAAAATTTCTAATAGTGCAGAATTGAAATCCTTTAGCATGTTAGAAGATAACCTGGAATAGATTTTAACATCATCTAGCAACTCTAGGGCCATCCTGTTATATCTATCCCTGGGTAAAATCACCCAGTTACCCCCTTTGTCTGCTTGTGTAAAAACAAATTGTTCACTAGATTTTTTCATGCTTAACAAAGCATCCCATTCTTTTTTATTCAAATTATAGGATTTTTTACCTCTAGTGAACATTTCATGTTTATACTCCAGTTGTTTAAATAATGTCTTCTCGAATAACAATAATGCCGCACTATTTCTGGGAGCATTGAATTTACTTTCATGGGACATTCTGGGCATATCAAATCTACCATAACCAGTGTGAAACCCATCATTGTTCATGTTAAATACATTTTCTTCAGTTGCAAAAATGTCAACCAAATCATTCTGGTGTAAAGAAATGTCCATAAGTGAACTGTCCAAAACAGAGTACTACTTCAGCCCTTTTAGCCTTCTCCAGTACCATAAACCATAACCACAATAACATATCCTCAGCCCTCTTCTTGGACCTCTCCAAGGCATTTGATATGGTGGATCACCAATTACTAAGCCATACCCTGAAAACTTTCTGCCTAGATATTACAGTCATCCAATGGTTCCAATCCTATCTGAAAGAAAGATACACAGCAGGCTGTCGTTTGGCAAAACAAACTTTCTAAACTCTTACCCAATGCACTAGGTGTACCCCAAGGATCCATACTAGGGCCCCTTGTTTTCTCCATCTTCATTAATGATCTCTGTGCTGCTATCCCTACAGTCAGCTGTGTCCAATACACTGACGACCCCACCCTGATTTGCTCGGCCACTTCTCCAAACGAACTGTGGTCAGCAACACAAACCACCTTTAATACTATTGAAAACTGGCTTTCTGATCATCATCTGATCCTGAATCCCCCAAAAAATAAACTGTTGCTCTTCTCACCAACACACAGGTCTACTGCATTCAATTTTACCATTAAATTTAATAATGGGACAATAATCTCCCCAGACTCCTCTACAAAACTGTTAGGTGTTTTAGGCGATAATTTCAAATTCAATCTATATGTTAATCAATCTATAAAGGCCATCAATAAAAAACTAGGCTCACTTTACAGGATAAAAGCCTTCATAACCCTTCCTGCTAGATCTGCCATAGCTCACTCTCACCTACTTTTAACTCTTCTGTATGCATCCCCAATACTCTCCAATCTAAACAAATCTGTCCTCAACAAACTCTCTATCTGCTACAACCATATTGCTAGATTTGCCACTGGCCTGCCTTATAGGAATCACCATTGTATTAACCTAAACCAGCTTGGGTGGCTAGAATTACCCAGCTTGATCCGGTATAACATCATGATAACTGCCCATAAGATACTTTACAATCCAGATAATACTCCTGCTGTTAAAAATATTATCACCCCCTATCACAATCCCCAACCTCTTTGATCCTCTAATAAATTACTAGTCCAGACTATCAAAACTAATAACTCTGCTGGTGATTCTCTCTTTGCAAACTCTGTAGGCAGATCCTGGAACTCTCTCCCAACCAAAATTACTTTGCTCAACTCCCTGAGCCAATTCAAGACTAGACTTAAACATTTGGCACTAAACTGGCTATGTCAGAGTAGCAAACCTGACTAACTCTCCTTGACAATGAGACTAAAATAGTTATTTTAGCTTACCTGTGGCACTATCCTGACCTTTACTTTGTTTAACTCTAATGTGTTTTGGCATGTAACCCCTGTAAATGTTGTATCTGTAAATAACCATATGAGTTAATAACAGTATTCTTAGCTGACCTGAATTACTTAATGAAGACCTACACTCTCTGACTCTCATTAACCCCAGAACTACTATTATTTGCCTAGGTATGTAACCTCTGTAAAAATTGTAATCATAAACTTAACTGCTTGCTTAGATATGGTAACTACTTTATATACTGCATTTTAATCTAATTTGGTGACCTTGGAGCTTTTCTCCCCGGGCCTCCGCTGAAAATGGACAAGTATCCAGTCGGACTATCCCAGTCAACAAATGTAAAATAAAATAAATAAATAAATAGTAGCAATAAGGTTTTTGTGGTATGCCATAATACTAGTTTCAGGACTATCATGAGATAATAAGCATTCTCTTTTATGTGGCAAGCAAATGCCTGCACAAACTAAGGTAGTAACGGGAGTAAGTAATAGTAAGAGAAAGATGAAAGAGTAAAAAGCATGGAGAGAGTGTTAGGTCGAATTCTGAAAGAGAAAGGTAGAAGGAAGTGGGAGTAATAGGGTGGCGGCTAGGAGGTGTGAGAGCAGGAGCACTCCAAGGTGGAAGAGAGATATAAATGGAGCAAAGTCCTAAAAGTAGAGAGGTTTTGGGTAGTATGGATATGGGGAGGAAGTGAATTCCATTTTTGTGTGAGGGAAAAAGACAAAAGAAGTTGCTTAGGAGTACATAACAGTTTGTGCACTTCAAGGAGGTTTTGATTACTAGACCTGAGAGATCGATCAGGAAGATGCATAGTGAGGCTGGAGGTGCAGGAGGGGCATTGAGATGGCTTGTAACTGAGAGATTGATCAGGAAGATGCATAGTGAGGGTGGAGGACAGGGAGGGGCATTGAGATGGCTTGTAACTGAGAGATCGATCAGGAAGATGCATAGTGAGGGTGGAAGAGCGGGAGGGGCATTGAGATGGCTTGTAACTGAGAGATCCATCAGGAAGATGAATAGTGAGGGTGGAGGAGAGGGAGGGGCATTGAGATGGCTTGTAACTGAGAGATCGAGGAGGAAGATGTATAGTGAGGGTGGAGGAGAGGGAGGGGCATTGAGATGGCTTGTAACTGAGAGATCGATCAGGAAGATGCATAGTGAGGGTGGAGGAGAGGGAGGGGCATTGAAGATTGCTTGTAACTGAGAGATCGATCAGGAAGATGCATAGTGAGGGTGGAGGAGCAGGAGGGGCATTGAGATGGCTTGTAACTGAGAGATCGATCAGGAAAATGCATAGTGAGGCTGGAGGAGAGGGAGAGGCATTGAGATGGCTTGTAACTGAGAGATCGATCAGGAAAATGCATAGTGAGGCTGGAGGAGAGGGAGAGGCAGTGAGATGGCTTGTAACTGAGAGATCGATCAGGAAGATGCATAGTGAGGGTGGAGCGGGAGGGGCATTGAGATGGCTTGTAACTGAGAGATCGATCAGGAAGATGCATAGTGAGGGGCATTGAGATGGCTTGTAACTGAGAGATCAATCAGGAAGATGCAAAGTGAGGATGGATGAGAGGGAGGGGCATTAAGATGGCTTGTAACTGAGAGATTGATCAGGAAGATGCATAGTGAGGGTGGAGGAGAGGGAGGGGCATTGAGATGGCTTGTAACTGAGAGATTGATCAGGAAGATGCATAGTGAGGGTGGAGGAGAGGGAGGGGCATTGAGATGGCTTGTAACTGAGAGATCGATCAGGAAGATGCATAGTGAGGGTGGAGGAGAGGGAGGGGCATTGAGATGGCTTGTAACTGAGAGATCAATCAGGAAGATGCATAGTGAGGGTGGAGGAGCAGGAGGGGCATTGAGATGGCTTGTAACTGAGAGATCGATCAGGAAAATGCATAGTGAGGCTGGAGGAGAGGGAGAGGCATTGAGATGGCTTGTAACTGAGAGATCGTCAGGAAGATGCATAGTGAGGGTGGAGGAGCGGGGGGGGCATTGAGATGGCTTGTAACTGAGAGATCGATCAGGAAAATGCATAGTGAGTCTGGAGGAGAGGGAGAGGCATTGAGATGGCTTGTAACAGAGATTGATCAGGAAGATGCATAGTGAGGGTGGAGGAGAGGGAGGGGCATTGAGATGGCTTGTAACTGAGAGATCGATCAGGAAGATGCATAGTGAGGGTGGAGGAGCGGGAGGGGCATTGAGATGGCTTGTAACTGAGAGATCGATCAGGAAGATGCATAGTGAGGGGCATTGAGATGGCTTGTAACTGAGAGATCAATCAGGAAGATGCATAGTGAGGCTGAATGAGAGGGAGGGCCATTAAGATGGCTTGTAACAGAGATTGATCAGGAAGATGTATAGTGAGGGTGGAGGAGAGGGAGGGGCATTGAGATGGCTTGTAACTGAGAGATCGATCAGGAAGATGCATAGTGAGGGTGGAGGAGAGAGAGGGGCATTGAGATGGCTTGTAACTGAGAGATCGATCAGGAAGATGCATAGTGAGGGTGGAGGAGAGAGAGGGGCATTGAGATGGCTTGTAACTGAGAGATCGATCAGGAAGATGCATAGTGAGGGTGGAGGAGAGGGAGGGGCATTGAGATGGCTTGTAACTGAAAGATCGATCAGGAAGATGCATAGTGAGGGTGGAGGAGAGAGAGGGGCATTGAGATGGCTTGTTACTGAGAGATCGATCAGGAAGATGCATAGTGAGGGTGGAGGAGCGGGAGGTGAATTGAGATGGCTTGTAACTGAGAGATCGATCAGGAAGATACATAGTGAGGCTGGAGGAGAGGGAGGGGCATTGAGATGGCTTGTAACTGAGAGATCGATCAGGAAGATGCATAGTGAGGGTGGAAGAGCGGGAGGGGCATTGAGATCGCTTGTAACTGAGAGATCGATCAGTTAGATGCATGGTGAGGGTGGAGGAGAGGGAGGAGCATTGAGATGGCTTGTAACTGAGAGATCCACCAGGAAGATGCATAGTGAGGCTGGAGGAGAGGGAGGGGCATTGAGATGGCTTGTAACTGAGAGATCAATCAGGAAGATGCATAGTGAGGGTGGAGGAGAGGGAGGGGCATTGAGATGGCTTGTAACTGAGAGATCGATCAAGAAGATGCATAGTGAGGGTGGAGGAGAGGGAGGGGCATTGAGATGGCTTGTAACTGAGAGATCGATCAGGAAGATGCATAGTGAGGGTGGAGGAGAGGGAGGGGCATTGAGATGGCTTGTAACTGAGAGATCGATCAGGAAGATGCATAGTGAGGGTGGAGGAGACGGAGGGGCATTGAGATGGCTTGTAACTGAGAGATCGCTCAGGAAGATGCATAGTGAGGGTGGAGGAGTGGGAGGGGCATTGAGATGGCTTGTAACTGAAAGATCGATCAGGAAGATGCATAGTGAGGGTGGAGGAGCGGGAGGTGAATTGAGATGGCTTGTAACTGAGAGATCGATCAGGAAGATACATAGTGAGGCTGGAGGAGAGGGAGGGGCATTGAGATGGCTTGTAACTGAGAGATAGATCAGGAAGATGCAGAGTGAGGGTGGAGGAGCGGGTGGGGCATTGAGATCGCTTGTAACTGAGAGATCGATCAGTTAGATGCATGGTGAGGGTGCAGGAGAGGGAGGAGCATTGAGATGGCTTGTAACTGAGAGATCGATCAGGAAGATGCATAGTGAGGCTGGAGGAGGGGGAGGGGCATTGAGATGGCTTGTAACTGAGAGATCGATCAGGAAGATGCATAGTGAGGGTGGAGGAGAGGGAGGGGCATTGAGATGGCTTGTAACTGAGAGATCGATCAGGAAGATGCATAGTGAGGGTGGAAAAGAGGGAAGGGCATTGAGATGGCTTGTAACTGAGAGATCGATCAGGAAGATGCATAGTGAGGGTGGAGGAGCAGGAGGGGCATTGAGATGGCTTGTAACTGAGAGATCGATCAGGAAGATGCATAGTGAGGGGCATTGAGATGGCTTGTAACTGAGAGATCAATCAGGAAGATGCAAAGTGAGGATGGATGAGAGGGAGGGGCATTAAGATGGCTTGTAACTGAGAGATTGATCAGGAAGATGCATAGTGAGGGTGGAGGAGAGGGAGGGGCATTGAGATGGCTTGTAACTGAGAGATCGATCAGGAAGATGCATAGTGAGGGTGGAGGAGAGGGAGGGGCATTGAGATGGCTTGTAACTGAGAGATCGATCAGGAAGATGCATAGTGAGGGTGGAGGAGCGGGAGGGGCATTGAGATGGCTTGTAACTGAGAGATCGATCAGGAAGATGCATAGTGAGGGGCACTGAGATGGCTTGTAACTGAGAGATCAATCAGGAAGATGCATAGTGAGGCTGGATGAGAGAGAGGGGCATTGAGATGGCTTGTAACTGAGAGATCGATCAGGAAGATGCATAGTGAGGGTGGAGTAGAGGGAGGGGCTTTGAGATGGCTTGTAACTGAGAGATCGATCAGGAAGATGCATAATGAGGGTGGAGGAGAGGGAGGGGCATTGAGATGGCTTGTAACTGAGAGATCGATCAGGAAGATGCATAGTGAGGGTGGAGGAGAGGGAGGGGCATTGAGATGGCTTGTAACTGAGAGATCGATCAGGAAGATGCATAGTGAGGCTGGAGGAGAGGGAGTGGCATTGAGATGGCTTGACACTGAGAGATCGATCAGGAAGATGCATAGTGAGGGTGGAGGAGAGGGAGGGGCATTGAGATGGCTTGTAACTGAGAGATCGATCAGGAAGATGCATAGTGAGGCTGGAGGAGAGGGAGGGGCATTGAGATGGCTTGTAACTGAGAGATCGATCAGGAAGATGCATAGTGAGGGTGGAGGAGAGGGAGGGCATTGAGATGGCTTGTAACTGAGAGATCGATCAGGAAGATGCATAGTGAGGCTGGAGGAGAGGGAGGAGCATTGAGATGGCTTGTAACTGAGAGATCCAGCAGGAAGATACATAGTGAGGGTGGAGGAGAGGGAGGGGCATTGAGATGGCTTTTAACTGAGAGATCGATCAGGAAGATGCATAGTGAGGGTGGAGCAGATGGAGGGGCATTGAGGTGGCTTGTAACTGAGAGATCGATCAGGAAAATGCATAGTGAGGCTGGAGGAGAGGGAGGAGCATTGAGATGGCTTGTAACTGAAAGATCGATCAGGAAGATGCATAGTGAGGCTGGAGGAGAGGGAGGAGCATTGAGATGGCTTGTAACTGAGATATCGATCAGGAAGATGCATAGTGAGGCTGGAGGAGTTGGAGGGGCATTGAGATGGCATGTAACTGAGGGATCGATCAGGAAGATGCATAGTGAGGCTGGAGGAGAGGGAGGGGCATTGAGATGGCTTGTCACTGAGAGATCGATCAGGAAGATGCATAGTGAGGGTGGAGGAGAGGGAGGGGCACTGAGATGGCTTGTAACTGAGAGATCAATCAGGAAGATGCATAGTGAGGCTGGAGGAGAGGGAGGGGCATTGAGATGGCTTGTAACTGAGAGATCCATCACGAAGATTCATAGTGAAGGTGGAGGAGAGGGAGGGGCATTGAGATGGCTTGTAACTGAGAGATCGATCAGGAAGATGCATAGTGAGGGTGGAGGAGTGGGGGGGCATTGAAATGGCTTGTAACTGAGAAATCGATCAGGAAGATGTATAGTGAGGCAGGAGGAGAGGGAGGGGCATTGAGATGGCTTGTAACTGAGAGATCAATCAGGAAGATGCATAGTGAGGGTGGAGGAGCGGGAGGGGCATTGAAATGGCTTGTAACTGAGAGATCGATCAGGAAGATGCATAGTGAGGGTGGAGGAGAGGGAGGGGCATTGCGATGGCTTGTAACTGAGAGATCGATCAGGAAGATGCATAGTGAGGGTGGAGGAGAGGGAGGGGCATTGAGATGGCTTGCAACTGAGAGATCGATCAGGAAGATGCATAGTGAGGCTGGAGGAGAGGGAGTGGCATTGAGATGGCTTGTAACTGAGAGATCGATCAGGAAGATGCATAGTGAGGGTGGAGGAGAGGGAGGGGCATTGAGATGGCTTGTAACTGAGAGATCGATCAGGAAGATGCATAGTGAGGCTGGAGGAGAGGGAGGGGCATTGAGATGGCTTGTAACTGAGAGATCGATCAGGAAGATGCATAGTGAGGGTGGAGGAGAGGGAGGGGCATTGAGATGGCTTGTAACTGAGAGATCGATCAGGAAGATGCATAGTGAGGGTGGAGGAGAGGGAGGGGCATTGAGATGGCTTGTAACTGAGAGATCAGTCAGGAAGATGCATAGTGAGGCTGGAGGAGAGGGAGGGGTATTGAGATGGCTTGTAACTGAGAGATCCATCAGGAAGATACATAGTGAGGGTGGAGGAGAGGGAGGGGCATTGAGATGGCTTGTAACTGAGAGATCGATCAGGAAGATGCATAGTGAGGGTGGAGCAGACGGAAGGGCATTGAGATGGCTTGTAACTGAGAGATCGATCAGGAAATTGCATAGTGAGGCTGGAGGAGAGGGAGGAGCATTGAGATGGCTTTTAACTGAAAAATCGATCAGGAAGATGCATAGTGAGGCTGGAGGAGAGGGAGGGGCATTGAGATCGCTTGTAACTGAGATATCGATCAGGAAGATGCATAGTGAGGGTGGAAAAGTGGGAGGGGCATTGAGATGGCATTTAACTGAGGGATCGATCAGGAAGATGCATAGTGAGGGTGGAGGAGAGGGAGGGGCATTGAGATGGCTTGTAACTGAGAGATCGATCAGGAAGATGCATAGTGAGGGTGGAGGAGAGGGAGGGGCACTGAGATGGCTTGTAACTGAGAGATCAATCAGGAAGATGCATAGTGAGGCTGGAGGAGAGGGAGGGGCATTGAGATGGCTTCTAACTGAGAGATTGATCAGGAAGATGCATAGTGAGGGTGGAGGAGAGGGAGGGGCATTGAGATGGGTTGTAACTGAGAGATCGAACAGGAAGATGCATAGTAAGGGTGGAGGAGTGTGGGGGCAGTGAAATGGCTTGTAACTGAGAAATCGATCAGGAAGATGCATAGTGAGGCAGGAGGAGAGCGAGGGGCATTGAGATGGCTTGTAACTGAGAGATCGATCAGGAAGATGCATAGTGAGGTTGGATGAGCGGGAGGGGCATTGAGATGGCTTGTAACTGAGAGATCCATCAGGAAGATGCATAGTGAGGGTGGAGGAGAGGGACGGACATTGAGATGGCTTGTAACTGAGAGATCGATCAGGAAGATGCATAGTGAGGGTGGAGGAGCAGGAGGGGCATTGAGATGGCTTGTAACTGAGAGATCGATCAGGAAGATGCATAGTGAGGCTGGAGGAGAGGGAGGGGCATTGAGATGGCTTGTAACAGAGATCGATCAGGAAGATGCATAGTGAGGGTGGAGGAGAGGGAGGGGCATTGAGATGGCTTGTAACTGAGAGATCGATCAGGAAGATGCATAGTGAGGGTGGAGGAGAGGGAGGGGCATTGAGATGGCTTGTAACTGAGAGATCGATCAGGAAGATGCATAGTGAGGGTGGAGGAGCAGGAGGGGCATTGAGATGGCTTGTAACTGAGAGATCGATCAGGAAGATGCATAGTGAGGGTGGAGGAGTGGGAGGAGCATTGAGATTGCTTGTAATTGAGTGATCGATCAGGAAGATGCATAGTGAGGGTGGAGGAAAGGGAGGGGCATTGAGATGGCTTGTAACTGAGAGATCGATCAGTTAGATGCATAGTGAGGGTGTAGGAGAGGGAGGGGCATTGAGATGGCTTGTAACTGAGAGATCCATCAGGAAGATGCATAGTGAGGCTGGAGGAGAGGGAGGGGCATTGAGATGGCTTGTAACTGAGAGATCGATCAGGAAGATGCATAGTGAGGGTGGAGGAGAGGGAGGGGCATTGAGATGGATTGTAACTGAGAGATCGATCAGGAAGATGCATAGTGAGGCTGGAGGAGAGGGAGGGACATTGAGATGGCTTGTAACTCAGAGATCAATCAGGAAGATGCATAGTGAGGGTGGAGGAGTGGGAGGGGCATTGAGATGGCTTGTAACTGAGAGATCGATCAGGAAGATGCAAAGTGAGGATGGAGGAGACTGAGGGGCATTGAAATGGCTTGAAACTGAGAGATCGATCAGGAAGATGCATAGTGAGGGGCACTGAGATGGCTTGTAGCTGAGAGATCGATCAGGAATATGCATAGTGAGGGTGGACGAGAGGGAGGGGCATTGCGATTGCTTGTAACTGAGTGATCGCTCAGGAAGATGCATAGTGAGGGTGGAGGAGAGGGAGGGGCATTGAGATGGCTTGTAACTGAGAGATCGATCCGGAAGATGCATAGTGAGGGTGGAGGAGAGTGAGGGGCATTGAGATGGCTTGTAACTGAGAGATCGATCAGGAAGATGCATAGTGAGGGTGGAGAAGAGGGAGGGGCATTGAGATGGCTTGTAACTGAGAGATCGATCAGGAAGATGCATAGTGAGGGGTGCAGGAGAGGGAGGGGCATTGAGATGGCTTGTAACTGAGAGATCGATCAGGAAGATGCATAGTGAGGCTGGAGGAGAGGGGGTGGCATTGAGATGGCTTGTAACTGAGAGATCGATCAGGAAGATGCATAGTGAGGGTGGAGGAGAGGGAGGGGCATTGAGATGGCTTGTAACTGAGAGATCGATCAGGAAGATGCATAGTGAGGGTGGAGGAGCAGGAGGGGCATTGAGATGGCTTGTAACTGAGAGATCGATCAGGAAAATGCATAGTGAGGCTGGAGGAGAGGGAGAGGCATTGAGATGGCTTGTAACTGAGAGATCGATCAGGAAGATGCATAGTGAGGGTGGAGGAGCGGGAGGGGCATTGAGATGGCTTGTAACTGAGAGATCGATCAGGAAGATGCATAGTGAGGGTGGAGGAGCGGAAGGGGCATTGAGATGGCTTGTAACTGAGAGATCGATCAGGAAGATGCATAGTGAGGGTGGAGGAGAGGGCGTGGCATTGAGATGGCTTGTAACTGAGAAATCGATCAGGAAGATGCATAGTGAGGGTGGAGGCGAGGGAGGGGCATTAAGATGGCTTGTAACTGAGAGATCGATCAGGAAGATGCATAGTGAGGCTGGAGGAGAGGGAGGGGCATTGAGATGGCTTGTAACTGAGAGATCGATCAGGAAGATGCATAGTGAGGGTAGAGGAGAGGGAGGGGCATTGAGATGGCTTGTAACTGAGAGATCGATCAGGAAGATGCATAGTGAGGCTGGAGGAGAGGGAGTGGCATTGATATGGCTTGTAACTGAGAGATCGATCAGGAAGATGCATAGTGATGCTGGAGGAGAGGGAGGGGCATTGAGATGGCTTGTAACTGAGAGATCGATCAGGAAGATGCATAGTGAGGCTGTATGAGAGGGAGTGGCATTGTGATGGCTTGTAACTGAGTTTATGGGCAGTAAAGAGTTGAATGTAAGAGAGCTAGGGAGCTCCAGCTAGTTCAAGGAGTGAAAGGAGTCACAGTGGTGGCAGGAGGATTTGGAGCCGGCAGCAAACTTGGACATTTTATTGTAACAGGATGTCAGTTTAGCTTTAAGGGTAGCTTGAAGATTTGTAAGGAGAGGTGCTCCATACATGAGAGAGGGAAGGAGGTAAGTGGTAGAGAGGATAAGCTTAGTCAAAGAGTAATGGTAGCAATTGTGCTGATAAAGCATTTTGAGTTTCTGGTGAGTTTTCTTGATGTTAGTTTGAAGGTGAGTATCAAATTTTAGTTGTTCATCGATAAGAACACCTAGAAGCTTAGTATGGGAGACTATTGCAATAGGAGTCATGTTTTGGCTTACTGTAGAGAAGGAGTTCTTGTCTATTGTGATATTTTTCGATGGGGTAAAGATCATGATTTTGGTTTTAGATGCATTGAGAGCTAAATGATTGCTTAGCATCCATGTCTCAGTGCTGTTGAAGGCAGCTTGGGTTACTTGCATGATTTTGGGGAGGGATTCCGCAGAGCAGATGATGGTAGAGTCATCTGCTTATTGGACAGGTTTGGCATTTGGGATACAATGATGAAAGTCATTAATGAAGATGTTGAATAGTAATGGGCCCAGGATAGAACCTTGGGGGACGCCTGTCAGAATGTCAAGGAAGGACGAGGTACAACTGTTTCACTTGATGGCCTGTTGTCTATTAGAAAGGTAAGTGGAAAACCAATTTATAGAAGAGGAGAAAAGATTAAGATGAGAGAGCTTGGACAAAAGGAGGCTGTGAGAAATGGTATCAAAGGCCTTAGATAGGTCTAAGAGAAGGGTAGATACAATACTGCCAGAATTGCAAGCACAGTTAATGTTATCAAGGAAGGATAACAGGACTGTGTTGGTACTGTGTATGGGTCTGAATCCATGTTGTGTCGGGGTCAGCAGGTGGTTGTCTAAAAGGTAAGGTAGAAGTTGTAGGTGAATACATTTTTTAAGAATTTTTGAGATGGGAGAGAATGGCTATGGGGCGGAAATTGGAGATGTCCATGTTGTTATGTCCTTTGTGTAAGGGAATGATAAAGACTTTTTTTCCAAAAGGAGAGGTATGTAGGATTCTTGGATGGAATGATTAATCAGAATACGGCTGGGGAAAGATATGACATCAGAAGCTAACTTAAGGAAGTTAAAAGGTAGGTTGTTGGGGACATTAAAGCTTGGCCTTAATTTTTGGGGGAGTTTTGTTATAGTGTTGACAGGGATGGGTTTAGGGGAGAAAGGAGGGAGTGGGAAGCATTCATGGCACAAGGAGAAGAGTTGTGGGTGAGAGATGTGGAAGGAGCTAATGAGTTCTTAGGGAAGGATGTGGTGAGCATGGCTATTGAGCCTATGAATGTGAAGTTAAATTTGGTGGCTATGATATGATCTGGAGACCTGGGGTCAGGGCAGGGGTTGTCTTTTCTGCTGGGACTGAGGAGGGCAGTGATACTACTCCAAAATTTCTTGGGGTTGGATTTGTGATTATTTTGAAGCTTAGAGTAGTAGGATTTGTGGTCGGAAGCAATTTGTTTTTTCAACCTATTACGAAGTTGTTTGTATTCGGTATGGGAGTTGGGTGTTTTGTGTTTTTGGTAGCGTTTCCATGATTTATCACAGGTATACATGAGGGTTATCATTTCTTTGGAAAGCCAGGGGATGGTTTTGGATTTCACACGTTTGGTTCTTAGAGGAGTAAAGCTGTTTAGCAGGTTAATGAATGAAGTATTAAAGTAAGTAACAGCGTTGCCAAGAAGGAGAGTTCTCAGAGTGTTCCAATTTATCTGCTTTAAGAAGTCACAGAAGGCTTGAGGGGTAAAATGTGTGAGGGTAAGGGTTAAGATATAATTATGTTGTAGGTGTAGGGAGGAAGGTGAGCAATGTACAAAGGTGGGAAGGTGATAGCTAAGGGAATCTTGCAAGGTGCCACTGTCAGAGATATTGCTGGGATGGGAGACTAATATCCAGTCCAGAATACTGCCTGAAGACTTATTTTTATTAGGTCTGGTAGGAGAGTTAATTAATTGAGAGAAGTTGTATAAATTGATATTCTGGGAGGTGGAGGTTGACTGAATAGAAGTCCAGTTAATGTTAATGTCTCCTAAGATGATTGTTTCATTTGCTATATTAGCTGTGAACCAAGAGAGAATGACTTCAAGAAGGGGAATGTTATTTCCAGGTGGAATATATACATCTGCTACAACTATGTTTTATGGCTCTTGATTTTTAGGAGGGCCAAGGTTATTTTGACTGGAGGGTTGGCAGTAGGAGTTACTGCTAGAGTGGAGGAAAAAAAGCAGGGCCTACTCCACCTCCGTTTCTTTAGTTCTGTCTTTTCTTATGGTTCTATATTTGGGGGGTGATTTCGGAGTCTCTCAGATGTGGTTTGAGCCATGTTTCAGAGATTGATAGAATGTCAGGGTGGTTTTGGGAGAGCCAAGCATGAAAGAGAGGTACTTTGTTGCAGAGGCTTTGGGTGTTAATAGTAGTGAAGAGGAGAGACTTGTGGAGAGAGTGTGTAGGAGTTGGAATTGAGTTTGTTTTCTGGTTGGCAGGGGGTCCAGAGTTAGGGTGTATGTCTCCAGAAAGGATTAATATTATGAAATAATCCGTAATAATCTGGAAATGATTAATATTATGTAATATATGACTTCTCATATAATATTTATGCAATAGTATATTCTAGAAGTACAAAAAAGGTGTATAGCATATCTGGTAAATGAATTTAAATACTGCAGAGCTCACAGAAAATATGTGTGATGCGGTACATCTGTCTCTAGAAGGTATTTAATAAAGACCTCACAGAGAGTGGCCACACATCCAAGTTGTCTGAGTCTTTATTGAGTATGTTGACAAATTATAAGTATTATAAGTATTAGAGTCCTTTAAACTAACATGGCTGGCCTCCAGTCAAACTGTTCATCCTTTCTACCAGTGCAGATAATTGTTTTCAATTTCACTTCTCAAATCTCTGATCTCCTGTATCTTAGCATTGTTATGTGCTTCATAATCACATCTGTGACTCTACTAATTTCACCTTCCTTCATGTTCTCACCTTCTTCATATGTAATGTTCCCCGCTATCTTAAACTTAACACATGTTCTGCACCAATCCCCACCTTAACCTTGTCCACCTACTACGCTCTCCACTTCAGCCTGTTTTAGACATAAGTTCATATACTATTCACTAACTTTCCTTATGCTAACACTCTACTTTCACTGTGTACACCCCTCTTCATTTTGCTACCACATCTCCTGTATTCCTAACACCTAACTCTATCAGTCTCCTTTCTTTGAATCAGTTAAATAGTCAGTCTTTGTTTCTATCACATAAATTGTCCATTATTCCTGTAGGTTTGCATCAGCATAACTGGATACTTCTCATCTGGCTTCTGTTTCATCTTCTTCATAAATCACATTCCTCTGTTGAAAAGAAAGAAGAAACTATGACACAACTGCAGACTATAGAGTATGACAATGAGTCAAGCATGTAATAGTGCCCAAGAAAATGCGTGTTACAGGCAAATAACAGACCAGCCAGGGTTGTTGTGAGGCCTGAAACCACAAGTGCAGGGCCTCCTCACCTCCTCACCTCTATAAGGGTGATCCCTTGTAATATACATTCTGGAGGGCATTTTTCTCTTAAAAATTAGCTATTTGTTAGCTATATGTTAATTTTTTTTTTGTATTTGCCTTAATATTAGCAAATATATATCTGTTATATTTTAAATGTAAAATAGTTCCTCCCGCTAATGTTTCAAAGTTTGTGTAGAATATGTACTTGCTGTTCAAGGAAGTATTTCACATACAAAATAAAAGAAATAAATTATAAGTATTTAATAATATCTATACGTACTACACAAACATGCATGGTAACAGACACATACACACACGCATCCAAACACATGCAGTTTGTTGTAATGGTTGCTGATGCAGTTATTTATGTTAGTTCTGTTTTTAAGTTTTTTTTTTTCTGTTTACTAGCTATGTATTTTAAACAACTGTGTTTGACTAGCAGAAAGGAAATGGTGAGTGCAGTAAATGATTTCAGACATGACACATGGATTTCAGACATGAATAGCTGCACTTGCTTTTATCGGGCTCCTCCAGTATATTGTCACACATCTGGAATGCTGAATATGTAACGGAGTTCATGGATTCTCTAAGCCCATTTTAATATCTATTATTACAATAGAGGCATTTCTGAATTATACATTGTAACCATGTATTCCTTTTTACCTCTTTGACTGAAAAATATTCAAAATAAAACAAAAAAGTTACTTAAGTCAGTATATATTAAAAAAACTGAGATGAAGCAAAAAATGTCAATTTAAGAAATAAAAAAGCATTTCAGTAGATCATTTAATGAATATGTACAATTAAAAATCAACTAGCTAAAAGCAGTAAAACAATATTCAAACCAAATGACGCAAAGTATAACACTTAACCAATGGTTGATTTACAAAGTGATAAAATAGAATGTTATGCTAAATTTATTAAAAAATATTTGACATAAATAAAATTAAAATTTGTAACACATGGAGCTTAACTGGTTTTACATAAATGTTATCTAGTGATATTGATGAAGTTCATTACAATTAATTATTGCAATGAGAGTGACATGTCAAGTAGCACACTCACCTTTGGTGCAGAAGGCAACAGGTTCTATTCCCATAGCAGGTAGATGGATTACTGATACCACAGTGCAGATGGGTTTGGAAATGTATATATATGTGTATAATCAAACTGTGAGGTAACTGTATATGAAGCACATCACACATTTTCTTCCAAGAAATGTATTGTATTACTTATTGTTTGAATTTACTGTTACATTCGTAAGTATGGAGGGCATTGCAGAGATTATGTGAAGCAGCATAAACTACAATACAAGGACTGTAGCCAGTGTGTTGTGAGCTCATGACAAATTTCAACCTTTGCTGTAAGTGGTAGGTAAACACAAATTACTATTAGATGTTCCAAGGATAAAGGCAGCCTAGTGAATAAGGTTTGGCCTGAATTTGTTTGTAAATCTTTTGCAAAACAAATATCTTTCTGAGTATTACTTGCAGGCTTCAAAATGTGAGGCCTAATTTGTAAAATTATTGTGTTTTCAGTAAAATGCGGTGGTAGTGCTGTGGTAGCATTGTCGCCTCACAGTAAGACGTTGTCCTGTTCAATTCTCAGCTAAAGCGTCTTCTGTGTGGAGACATGCGTGAATGGGTGTACCTTCGTTGAAGGTTGTGTGTCAGGGCTGGCAACTCGGCACGTAAAAATCTACTGCCAATCATTAGCGGACCGGAGTTCTGCTGTGGTGACCCCTAACCGGGAAAAGCCGAAAGATACAACAACATTGTGTTTCAGTAAATGTTGCCTAACAGCTCTGTGTAAAATCACTTGAGGAAAGTGCTTTGGCATGAAAGCAGGCCCTGGTGAGATTGTGCTGTGTATTATATTTTTCATTAAGCAGTGATACACCTATGTCGGGGGGGGGGGGGCTTGTCCCCACTGCAAAAAATACTTTTTTTCTATGAATGCAGTTCAGGAATTCTGATCTCTAGTTCCTTCACTTTCATCCACTCATAGTGAACGTGGAAGCAAATTAAAGAAACCATAAACTCCTCTCTCTCTCTCTCTCTCTAGATCCTTTTTGCATGTTTCTGACTCTTCATTTCCTGTAATACTGACATGGTGCCAGTATTTCTTGACCTCGTAACAAACGTTTTCTTAACACAGGAGGAATAGAAGCTGCCCTTTTAGATACAAAACAGGTGGCAGAAAAACTTGCACTAAGCAATCAAATTATACACATTTTCAAGTGTATAATGAAACAAAAAACGCTTTTAATGCTGTTTCTGATAACTTAATGGTAAATTCGGTACTTACTCATTTGAACCCTAAACAATTATCTTTGCTTGATAAAGATTTTAATTTTAATCCAGCATTGTAAATCACGGGTTACAATTTAAACAGTGTTGGGTGTGAAGGCCTTTTGTCGAGTATTAAATAAGAGCTACTGGTTCTATAACAAACTTCAGCAGTAGTACACCATGGATATTAATAATTTCAAATTTAAAAAAATCTTCTTTTTAACCCCCTTATCATCCTGAAGTTAGGTTGATTGCACAATCTGTTTTAATGAGCTGCATAGGGAGTAGATTAACACTTTCGCATGTTGAAACAAAATGTAGCCAGGAATAAAAAACAGGCTTTGTCAGAATTATAACTAATATCATTTTGGTGATTTCCTCTGCTAGAGAGAGGTACACAAATAGCCCGTGGGGCCTTCTAAGATGACTACACATTGATCAACATCTTAACATCAGCTCTCCCAGTATGAAAAAAGAAACTGAAAGATAAGGGACAGGAACTATGCCACTTTTAATAAACTCAGTTGCCAGCTAGTAAATGCACTGCCTGGATGCCAGCAAAGAAAAAACTTAGAGAGCCTGAAAGAAAATCAACTAGAAAAGGTGAAGAATAAATATTGACTGGGTAGAATCCCACAACTGTTTAGCAAAAAGCATTTTAAGCTCCAGATTTGGTACAAGATGTGACGCCATGCACTGTCCCAGTAATCAGGGAGCCTCAATCCTCACCACTAACACCAGTGATAGGCGTGCACACTGGGAGGATAACAAGTACACACACAGTAAAGTACAATTTCCCTTAAGAGCACACAGGGATCACAGTCAGTCTCAAGCTGGTTTCTTCCTTCCTCTCCAGATCTCCAATAAGACACCCACTGGCACAACTATAGTGTCCAGATCTCAGCCTATTGGTCAAGCTAAAACCTCCAGCACCCACTCTCTCCAACCAGTGATTCATGTCCCTGCCCAAGAAGCTGACACACACACACTTTAAGATTTGATTTAGATACAAACACACAGACACTTCTGGGGAAGGCTGGCACAGGTTCTCCAGCTGTGCCCCCTGTCTACCCAGACTATAAGGTAGTACCGACTGCCACCAAGCACTAATATCAGCTACTATAAGTCCCTTCCCAAAGGGTGACCAATTTTACTGTACAGTATTATTATTCAAATAGTAAGTGTGACTGAGACTTGAAGGTTGTTTAGGAGGGGCTGGTACAGTATCACCAAATACATGGAATACACTCTAAGATCTTAAATTATCACTACACAAAACAGCCCCTGTTGAAAGGTTTAAAAATATTTAATAATAAATAATAAAAACACAAGACAATACTTTTTACATCAGCACAATGACATAAGAGAGTTCAGAGATCACAGGAACCTTTTAAAATAATATTGTAGGATGACATAAATATAAAAAACAGGTAGGCTTCTTCTTCTTCTTTCGGCTGCTCCCATCAGGGATCGCCACAGCAGATCACCTGTTTCCATTTCTTCCTGTCCTCTGCATCTTGCTCTGTCACACCAACCACCTGCATGTCCTCTTTCACCACATCCATAAACCTTACTTTAAACCTTCCTGTTTTCCTGTTACCTGGCAGCTTCATCCTTAGCATCTTTTTCCCAATATACTCTGCATCCCTCCTCAGCACATGTCCAAACCAACGTAATCTTGCCTCTCTGGCTTTGTCTCCAAACCTTCCAACCTGGGCTGACCCTCTAATATACTTATTCCTAATCCTGTCTATCCTCGTCACACCCAGTGCAAATCTTAACATCTTCAACTCTGCCACGTCAAGCTCTGACTCCTGCCTTTTTGTCAATGCCACTGTCTCCAACCCATATAACATAGCTGGTCTGACTATCCTCTTGTAGACCTTCCCTTTCACTCTTACTGGTACTCATCTGTCACAAATCACTCCTGACACTCTTCTCCACCCACTCCATCTTGCCTGTACTCCCTTCTTCACCTCTCTTCCACAATCACCATTACTCTGAACTGTTGATCCCAAGTATTTAAACTCATCAGCCTTTACCAACTCTACTCCCTGCATCCTCACCATTCCTTTACCCTCCCTCTCATTTACACACATATATTCTGTCTTAGTCCTGCTGACCTTCATTTTTCATCTCTCTAGAGCATATCTCCACCTCTCCAGGGTCTCCTGCACCTGTTCCCTACTCTCACTACAGATCACAATGTCATCTGCAAACATCATAGTCCACAAGGACTCCTGTCTGATCTTGTCTGTCACCCTGTCCATCACCATTACAAATAGGAAAGGGCTCAGAGCTGAAACTTGATGTAATCCCACCTCCACCTTAAACTCATCTGTCACTCCCACCGCAGACCTCACAGTTGTCACACTACCCTCGTACATATCCTGTACCACTCTTACATACTTCTCTGACACACCTGACTTCCTCATACAATACCACAACTCCTCTCTAGGCACCCTGTCATATGCTTTCTCTAAATCCACAAAGACACAATGCAACTCCTTCTGACCTTCTCTGTACTTCTCCATCAACACTCTCAGAGCAAACATCGCATCTGTAGTGCTCTTTCCTGGCATGAAACCGTACTGCTGATCACTGATCATCACCTCCCTTCTTAACCTAGATTCCACTACACTTTCCCATAACTTCATGCTGTGACTGATCAATTTAATCCCTCTTTAGTTACTACAGCTCTGCACATCACCCTTATTCTTAAAAATCGGTACCAAAATACTTTTTCTCCATTCCTCAGGCATCCTCTCACTTTCCAAGATTTCATTAAACAATCTAGTTAAAAACTCCACTGCCATTTCACCTAAACACCTCCACGCTTCCACATGTATGTCATTTGGACCAACAGCCTTTCCGTTCTTCATCCTCTTCATAGCTATCCTTGCTTCCTCCTTGCTAATCCACTGCACTTCATGATTCACTGTCCCCACATCATCCAACCTTCTCTCTCTCTCATTCTCTTCATTCATCAGCTCCTCAAAGTACTACAAAGTACTAAGACTAATCTTACTGTTTGTATCTATCCCTAAGAGAAACACTAAACTAAATTAACTTACATACAAACAAAGCAAAGGCAGAGTGCTGGCGAGTTGATGTGTTCAGGTTCAGACAAAATCCAAAATGCTCAGTTCTCTCTCTCTCTCTCTGAGAAAGTCTTAAATTGATAACACAATACTGCTGAGTCATTTCACATTACATCATTCTTAACACTTCTCTGGTTGCCAGGCTAACAGAAACTCAAAATTGACATTTCTTTTTGCAGTCTTGTACCTGGCCAGGAAGCATACCTCTCAATCTCTTAGAGCAGAAAATCTGGACAAAGCCTAAAATGATGGGAGGGGGGGGGGGTAGGGACATATTTTAAATATTGCTCTTACAAACGTAGAAAATTGATAGAATAATAGGTTTTGCATTAACATGAATTTTCTGAAAGATATAGAGTCTTAAACTCAAATGTTTGTCATTATTTAATCCTCAGCTATTTGCCAGAAAGGTACAGATTTTAAGAGGAACACACCAAAAATATGAGACAACTATCTGGACATTCTGCGAAAATCTGTACAGTTGAGTGGTATGCCAGGAAGCCACAGCAATAAAATACATTTTTACATGTAAAATCTTTTAATTAACACTGTCTTAATAACAATAGAAAGAATTTGCTAGCCCAGACATCCTGTCTCTGAGTTTTGAGAGAAGAGTTGTAATTCTTTACTTAACAGCTTTCTTTCAGCAGAGTGCACTGTGGTTACATTTTTCAAGTTCAACATTTAATAGTTTTCTTGCATTTAGTTTTCTTACACTTGAGAGAACAAGCCTGTGGATTATATTAATATTTACAATGACACAGAATTATATACAAAATTTTATGTAGCTAGGCTGGCAGCCTTCACAATCCCCCCTCACCCCCAGAGAACTCAAGTTAGTTTTTCAAATGACCCTTGAGAAACATTGCTTGAGAGGGTTAGGTCTATAGGTTCATAGGTTCATTGGTGTGTAATAGCATAACGGTCCTGGAGCCTTTACAAGCCTAGCCCATAGTATTACCCTGACATCGTGCCATCAGACCTTAGTTCCCAGTGCCTCTGTCGAGTAGAGCCACTGGAGTGATCCCGGGGTGAATTTTCTATTTCCCATTCACTCATCAAGATTTCTGTTGAAGAGGGCCAGTGAGGTGCTCTGTTTGACATGTATGGGAAGTCTGTTCCATAGCATGGGCAGTTTCTGGGTTATGAACCTGTCCCACCAGCACGTTCTGTTAATTGTGGTAATAAGGTTGAGGTCTGTGGAGCATGTGGTGTGGAGGGATTGGGATTTCTTTAGATGTAGCATTTCTAACAGAGCTGAGTCAGACATGGCTTTGTAAGTCAAGCAGAGATCACCTTTAAGTAGGCCATATGAGACAAAGAATAGTTGGATTTTTCTGAGTCTGTCCATATAGGAAAAGTGTTTAAGGCCTAGGATCCTCTTTGTGAGGTACATTTGCAGCCTCTCTAGTTGTTGCATGTGTCTAGTGAGGTACTTGCCAAATGTAGCATTGTACTCGATGATTGCCCTAATGAGGGAAGAGTAGAGGGAGACAATGACCTCTTTCTTCCTGGACGCAAAACCCTTAGTAATGAGATGTGCCACATAGAAGGACTTTCTGACCACAGTGACAATGTGGTGATCAGAAGAGAGGCTGCTGTCAACCTGTGTTCCCAGACATCTTATAAAGCCTTCTGTGTTCAGAGGACTACCATCGATGTGGTACTTCATGGGAACTGGGTTTTTCCCAAAGAGGATAGCAGCACATTTTTTGGCATTGAGCTTAAAGTCATGGTTCTGACTCCAGTCGTTGGTCTCAGTGAACCCTTTGTGTAGGATGCCAACATCACTTGGGGAGTTAATAATAGCTCCCAACTTGCAATTGTCTGCAAACTTTGTCAGCTAGAGTCCCTTCATGTTGGCCTGGACTTCTGAGAAGTAGATACCAAACAGGAGAGGACAGGACCAATCCCTGTGGGACTCCACTCATGACTGGTCAGCAGTCTGACTTGGAGTCAGCTACTTTCACACTGTGGGTAATATCTGTGAGCCAGTTTGCAACCAACCTAGTGATATAGGGGTTGATGCCTAGCTTAGTGAGTTTTTCTATGATTCCTGAGTGGGGAATGGTTAGTAAAGACCTTGGTCAGATCAAGGTAGGCTTTATGAACCACCTTGCCTTCATCCCCAGCTCTGGTGACTGACTCAAAGAAGTTGACCAAGTTGAGCAGGCATGATCTACCCTTCACAAAACTAAACTGTGTGGGATCCAGAGTTTGGGGATTCCCTATATCCTTGTTTATTAGGTCCATGATGATGCATTCCATAACCTTGCATATCAGACTTGTCAGTCTAATGGGGCAATATTTCCCATTGTCTGTTGTCACTCCTCTTTTGTGGAGAGTGATGACTGTAGCAGTGCACCATTTGGTAGGGCCAAGCCTGAGGTGAGGCTGTGATTGAACAGGGCACACAGGCGAGGTGCCAGTTCACTCTGTAATT
This sequence comes from Protopterus annectens, assembly GCF_019279795.1. Lineage (NCBI taxonomy): Eukaryota > Metazoa > Chordata > Ceratodontiformes > Protopteridae > Protopterus > Protopterus annectens. The sequence goes on along the minus strand of NC_056748.1, from coordinate 146,425,863 downwards.
CAGCCAGGGATATTGTCAGGCCCCACAGAAGCTGTATTATTGGCCTTGGACAGTGCTGTTTTAATCTGTGTAGCAGTAATACTGGGTGCCTGGCAATCTACTGGTATTGTGATTGGTCCTTTGGGGAAGGAGAGGGGTAAAGTTGGCACTGAATCTGTCGGCCAGTATATTGGCAATATCTGTTGGCTCAGTATAGGAGGTACCATTGTGCAGCAGCTCAGAGCAAATCTGGGTGTTGCTGTGGAGATTCGTTACATAACTATAGAAGGCCTTGTGGTTGCCTTTACTATCTGCTGCAATTCTGTTATCATACCTTACCCCATTCCCTGTCTTGAGAGGCCATGTGCATTGCCATTGCTAATCCCACTAAGGTGCTGCAGTGACATATCATATGCTTGCAACCCTAGGCTCCATCTTAGCAACTTGGCATTGTGCTGGCTAGCTCGTGTAACCATGTTAAAGGATTGTGATTTGTACTACAGTGAATTTCCTTCCATATAGATAAGGCTGAAGTTTCTGCAGTTCCCATACTGTGGCTAGACATTCCTTTTCTACAGCTGGATAGCATTCCTCCCTGGGTTGGAGCCTATGACTGAGATAAACCACTGGGTGCTCTTCTCCCTCTGAAGAAAGCTGGCTAAGTACAGCCACCCACCCCATGGTTTGAAGCATCCACCTGCCCAACAAATTATTTGCTATAATCTGGACTGGCTAACAAAAGGGGTCCTCCCAAAGGCCACTTAAGCTTCTGGAATGCCTGCTCACATGCTGTGGTCCACACTACCTTATCAGGCCTGTTTTTCCTTGTCAGGTCTGTGAGGGGAGCAGCTATGGTACTATAACTGGGGACAAACATTTGGTAGTACCCTGCTGTCCCTAAAAATGCACTCACCTGCTTTTTGGTAACAGGTGCAGGCCATGCCTGAATGGCTTCTACTTTGGCAGGTTCTGGCCTGATCTTACTACTTCCCTCTCTATGTCCCAGGTAGGAGGCCTCTGCCATACCCACCTGACATTTGTTGGACTTAATGGTCAGCCCTGCCCTCTGTAGTCTGTCCAGCACCTCCCTGACATGTTGAAGGTGCTTTTGCCAGGAATGGCTGTAGATAGCAATATCCTCTAGGTAAGCAAGGGCAAACCCCCCTGCTCCTGCTGGGATATTATCCACCAGCCTCTGGAAAGTTGCTGTGGCATTCTTCATCCCAAAGGGCATCTCTGTGAACTCATACAAGCCAAAAGGAGTCACAAAGGCTGACCTCTCTCTCTCTCTAGTACTGGGAGTCAAGGGCACCTGCCAGTAACCCTTGCTAAGATCAATGGTGGTAAGATACTTAGCCCTACCCAGCTGCTCTAGGGGTTCATCTGTCTTAGGCATGGGGTAAGCATCTGACTCTGTGTGATTATTTAATTTTCTGTAGTCCAGACAGAACTTGGTACTGCCATCCTTCTTTGGCACCAGCAACACTGGGGAGGCCCAGGGACTGTTGGACTCTTGAATTACCCTTAGTTCCAACATCTCCTGTATCTCCTCCCTCAGAGTCTGTTTCACTCTCTCAGGCACCCTCTAAGGGGCCTGCCTAATAGGCCTTTGGCGTCCTGTATCAACCTGGTGCTGCACCAGGTGGGTGCGCCCTGGTTTCCCAGTGAACATGTCCCCAAACTCCTGTAACACTGCTCGGATTTCTTGAACCTGGGTAGTAGATAGGTGCTGGGACATTGCTACCCTTTCCACTGAGGTGTCAGTCTGAGCCTCACTGAGAAGATCAATCGCCAATTCTCCCTCAGACTCCTCCTGCGGTCCACTGCAAATACTCAGCACAAGGGCCTCCCTGTCATGATAAGGTTTCATCATGTTAACATGGTACAATTTGTGCTCCTGCCTCCTGCCTAGCAGTTCCACCATGTAGTTAACATCACTTACCTTTTTTACCACCTTGTAGGGTCCCTCCCAAGCTGCTTGTAGCTTGTTGTGTCTGACAGGAATGAGAACCACTACCTGCTGCCCTACAGTATACTCTCTAGCTCGAGCAGTCCTGTCATACCAGACCTTTGTCTCTTGTTGGGCTCCTGCCAGGTTCTCCTGGGCCAAATCCATGAGTTCCCTGAGCCTTGTCTTGAGGTTTAGGACATATGCCACAACAGACTCCTTGGGAGATTCACACTCACCTTCCCACTTATCTTGAATTAAATCTAGAGGTCCCCTCACCCTATGCCCATACAACAACTCAAAAGGTGAAAAACCTGTAGATTCCTGGAGAACCTCTCTGTAAGCAAATAACAGATGGGGCAAATATTTGTCCCAGTTCCTCTTAAACTGCTCTGCAAATGCACGTAGCATGGACTTGAGTTTAGAGTTTAACCTCTCAACAAGACAATTAGTCTGGGGATGGTAGGGGGTGATCTTTAGGTGCTTCACCTCACAGTACTGCCACAGACAAGCCAGCAGGGCTGACATGAAATTGGCACCTCTATCAGTCAGTATTTCTTTTGGGAAACATACCCTGCTGAAAACCTTCAACAAAGCATTTGCCACCTTTTCTGCCTCAATGGAGGACAAAGCCACTGCCTCAGGGTATCTTGTAGCATAGTCTACTACCACTAGGATATACTTTTTCCCTGAGGAACTTGGGGTACTCAGAGACCCCACAATATTCATAGCTACCCTCTGAAATGGCTCCTCAATCACGGGCAAAGGCATCAAAAGAGCTCTTATCTTGTCTCCTGCCTAGCATATCTTTTGGCATTGCTCACAGATCCTTCAGTACCCTGTTACATCTCTGGAAATCCCAGGCCAATAGAAGTTCTGCATAATACATCCCTTTGTACATTTTATGCCCATATGACTTGCAAAGGGAATATCATGGGCTATGGCTAGAAGCACCAGATGGTAGGCTCTAGGCACTACCAACTGCTGTATTATCTCACCTTCTAGCCCTCCCTCAGGGGTCCACTCTCTATACAATAACCCTTTGTCCCAGTATACAGATTCCCCCTTCCCTTGAGAATCAGGTGCCTCACTAGCTACCTGCCTCAGGACTTGTAATGCAGGGACTGAGAGCTGAGCCTGGCTCAACTCTCTCTTTGTAACCCTTCCCAACTCCCCTTACACAGGATGTCTGGTATCCTCTGACAGCGGTGCCTCACTGTCAGTCTGGGTACTACTACTCACCTCTACCTTTGCAGTCACTCTGCCCAAGGGAACATCAGTACCTACAAACAGCTGTGTTTCACCTTCAGTCTTACTGCTACAGCGTAGCTTCCTCCCTGAAGTAACCACCTCACTAGTCCTGGCTGCAATGGTGCAGTCTGTCTGGGTCTCCATCAGGCTACCAGACCCACATGCTTGTCTCCAAGCCTGACTGCATGTAACTGCGTGAGCACATGGTACTGCATTATCAAAATAATTCCCTATCAGGTCATCTGCAGGGATATCCTCAAATGGATCCCTATCACAACACCGACACGCCACAAAGCCGACACCCAAAACACCGACACCAAAAGACCGAAAACGCACAAAACCGACAACTCACAAAACCGAATACCATAACACCGACACCCAAAACACAGACACACAAAATGTAAACTACACATTACACACAACTATACATGCACTAACCGTAACCCAAACCCTAACCCTAAGGTCCGACACTACCGCACACTTACCCTACCTGCACCCTAACCCTAACTCACTTAACCCGCCGCTAAACCTAAAGTCCGTCACTATTGCACACTTACCCTATCCACACCCTAACCCTAACTCACTTAACCCGCCACTAAACCTAAAGTCCATCACTATCGCACACTTACCCTACCCGCACCCTAACCCTAACTCACTTAACCCGCCCTTAAACCTAAACTCCGTCACTATCGCATACTTACCTTACCCGCACCCTAAGTCCGACACTACTGCACACTCACCTTTCCTGCACCCTAACCCTAAATCCCTCACTATCTCACACTTACCTGTCTGCTCCCTAATGCTAAATCCCTCACTATCGCACACTTAACGAGTCACGCTCACACGTTGCCCATGTCAGTGTTTCGGCTGTCGGTATTTCACCTTGTCAATCATCTGTCTCGTCGGTCTTCTGGAGTCGGTCTTCTGAGCATCGGTGTTTTGGTGTGTCAATCAAGTCAAGGGGACCCCCTCAAACACACCTACTTGCTGTCTTCATTTTCCACCCTCCCAGTCAAGGTGAACCCTAGCCAAAGGTATTTGGAATGGAGTCCTTCCTAAAGCTCTGACTGCAGTAGACTGCCCAGGCAAGCAGTGCTCCTCTGTAACCATTGCAGGCTTCACAATGGTTATGGCAGAGGCTGTGTCTCCCTTTAGCAATGGCCTCTTTGCCTTTCACTATGATAGGATATTACCTCTGGTGGTAGTTTGGTACCTTTGTTGTCTCAAGACAACCTACTGTTGGCAGTTTGTCTTTGCCACTTACTGGCTCCCTCACCTTTTGTTTCCCACCTTGCCTCTGTGGACATCTATATGGCACATGTCCCTACTGGGTTGTATTCAAAACATTTAACCCTAGGTCCTGGACATGTAACTGGACTATTGGCTTCCCCTGCTACTGGCAAATTCTGTTGGGGCAGTCTGGGCTGCCCACCATGGATTCCCTTAGACCCATGAGCAGCACTGGGTATCCCTTTCCTGTGCAGGGATGCCCTTCTTGCTAGGTATAGGTCTCCCTTCTTCCCCGACTCATCTGAAGTAGCACATTGTCTATTAGCTCACCAGATTCCCATGTCCTCAGGCAAAGTGCTAAGGGCTTGTTCCCTCACCAAAAGATCTGCCAGCTCTTCAAAAGTGGTGACTTAACATCCACTCACCCACCTATGAAAATAAGTGCTCAGTTCAGCAACATATTCACACACACTTTCATATGCCTTGTGTCTATGCTCACAAAACTTTTTCCTATAAGTTTCAGGTGTTAGCTTAAAAAATTCTAACAAACAATTCTTTACAGCATTATATCTAAAACAGTCAATTTCAGATAATTTGGAAAGTATATTTGTAGCTTTACCATGGAGTAAGGTGTCCAGGAACCATACCCATAGCCTTTGGCCAACATCATACTGTTTCCATACCCTCTCAAACATATGCATGCACCTATCAAAATTATCCCACTCTGTAAACTATGGAAGAACTTTACTGACCTTTTGTGCTTCTGGGGTCCAGTTACTCCCTTCCCCATTACCTCCATGACTCTGGCAAAGAGTCAGCATCTCCTTTTCGTGCTGCCTCTGCCGTTCCTTTTCCACAGCTTCTGTTTCCAAATGCCTGGCCTCCATTTCAAGTCTCTTTAGCTTCAAATGGATTTTTAAGTCCTCTGCAGAAAGGTTGAGCTGTCAATTCTCTGAGTGTTGTCTCCACGGCCAGTCTAATCATCCTCCTGGTTGCTGTTTTCTGCTGCAGCTGTGACAAAAGCTGCAATCATGTTTGCCTTTGTCAGGTTTCCCTGCACCAGTCCTTTAGCCTGGCACATCTCAACCAACTGGCTCCTTGTCAGCTTACTGTACTCTGCTGACATGCTTGCCTGCTCTCCCTGACTAACTAAGCTAACAAAACAGTTGTGATCTGAACTCTGAATATTCACTGCATGGCTGATTTAGAGTATAAAATCACCTTCTGTGATCTATGTCCACAAGCTGCAGGAATTCAGTGTCCACACCACTACAAGCCAATTAGTATGTGATGTGGCTAACTCACCACAATCAAGCAATTAATATTTGATGCTGATATCCCGCCACTGCCAAACAATTAATATGTGATGCCCATTCACTGGCCCAGTAATCAAAGAGTCTCAATCCTCACCACTAACACCAGTGAGGGAGTCCACATTGGAAAGGATAACAAGTGCACACACAGTAAAGTAAAATTTCCCTTAAAAGCACACACAGGGATCACAGTCAGTGTGGGCTGGTTTCTCCCTTTCTCTCCAGATCCCCAGTAAGATTCCCACTGGCAGAACTATAATGTCCAGATCTCAGCCTAGTGGTCAAGCTAAAACCTCCATCACCCCCTCTGTCCAACCAATGCTTCGTGTCCCTGCCCAAGTAGCTGACACATACACACTTTAAGATATGATTTAGATACAAGCACATAGACACTTCTGGGAAAGCCTGGCACAGGTTCTCCAGCTGTGCCCCCTATCTGCCCAGACCATAAAGTAGTACCAACTGCCACCAACCACTAATATCAGGTACTGTAAGGCCCTTCTCAAAGTGTGTCCAATTTTACTGTGCAATATTATTATTCAAATAGTAAGTGTGACTGAGACATGAAGGCTATTTAGGAGTGGTTGGTACAGTATCCAAATACATGCAATGCACTCTTAGAGCTTAAATTATCTTTACACAAAATAGCTACAGCTGAAAGATTTAAAAATATTTAATAATAAATAATAAAAACACTAGACAATACTTCTTACTTCAACACAATGACAGAACAGAGTTCAGAGATCACAGGAAACATTTAAAATAATATTGTAGGATAGTCTGACATAAATATAGAACACAGCTAGACTAATCTTACTCTTTGTATCTATCCCTAAGAGAAACACTACGTTCTAAATAAACTTACATACATACAAAGCAAAGGCAGAGTGCTGGCGAGTTGATGTGTTCAGGTTCAGATAAAATCCAAAATGCTCAGTTCTCTGTCTCTCTCTGAGAAAGTCTTAGGTTGATAATACAGTACTGCTGAGTAATTTCACATAACATCATTCTTGACACTTCTCAGGTTTCCAGGCTAACATAAACTCAAAATTGTAATTTCATTTTGTAGTCTTGCACTTGGCCAGGAAGCCACAGCAATAAAATACATTTTTATATGTAAAATCTAGTAATTAACTCTGTCTTAATAACAATAGAAAGAATTTGCTAGCCCAGACATCCTGTCTCCGTGTTTTGAGATCAAACAGTGTTGTAATTCTTTACTTAACAGCTTTCTTCCAGCAGAGTGCTCTGTAGTTATATTTTTGATGTTCAACATTTTACAGTTTTTTTACATTTAGTTTTCTTATATTTGGAAGAACTAGCCTGTGGATTATATTAATATTTACAATGACATAGAATTATCTACAAAATTCTATCTATCTATGCTGACAGCCTTCACACAAGACATGGCTTCCAGTAGCCGAGAGGAAAAAATAAATCAAAGGTGCTCAGAGATGATTAAAATAACTGGAACATTGAAGGGGTATAGCAACTCAAATAACAAAAGGCTGGAAAAATAGAAGATGCTTTTAACATATATTCAAATAAACTGATAAAACTGCAAACATCAGAGATCAAAATGAAGAAAGGTTTGGCTGAGTGAGAGACTGCTCAAGAAGAGGTTTTTCAAAAAATGACAGAATTAGACAGAGCTCACAAGGAAAACCTGAGCTTTTCTGCTGAATCAGAAAAACTGGAAGAAACAGAATGACTCAATTTTATTAAGGCACAGATAAGTAACTGGACTGGTATACCACAGCAGTATCTGTTAACTAAAAGAGCACATTGTGTGTATGCTCTATACCAGGCCATTATAAAGCAGACATGACCTGTATTAGTAAAAATGCAATTATACCAGCTGAAAGAGTTGATCCTGAGAAAGCTATGGCAGAAGAATAAAATATTAAAAGTTAGAGATGGTGTTTGTGGAAAAATATTATTCACTGTACACCAGGCAGAAGAGAAGCAAAGTTATTCCAGTAACCAGAGAATATTGAGAGGCAGGTGTGAAATTCAAAATGTTTTATCCAACTGTTTTCAGGATATTTTCACCTGGAGAATCATTCCAGGAGTCATTTTTGATGTAGAACAAGCCAAGGAATGAAATACAAAAGTCTGTCCAACAAAAAGTGAGCCATGAAGCTGAAGGGGTCTCTGCTTCTCATTCTTCTGACAATAAAACTCATCGAGAGACTTTGCCAGTGAAACATTTTCTACTGTTGCAAAGGTAAATGCTTGACAGACAGAGAAAAGCACTGTAGGTGACTACAAGAATAGGGAGTACCTAGGAATTGAACCAGAGTTTGAAGTTAGGAGATGGAGAGGGAAAAAGGAAGAAGATCAGTAGTAAGGAAATTAGTGAATAAATGTGAGTTTACAAAGCTTCAATCACATTTGTGAAATAAGGCTGTACAGTGAAACAGTGGAAAGCATGGGCTTTTACTGATTTTGTTACAGTTATGAGGGATTGAAAAGTATTTGCCTCACTTCCCATCATTAATGTTTGGAAGGATACTAAAGGAAAGGGAAGAAGAAGAAGGAAAAAATTAACTGTAAGTAAAACAGTTTCTGTTCTTAACAGTATATCTGTACATTTTTCATAAAATAAATTACATGCTATAAAGTATTTGTAGTTATTGATATATGTGAGAAAGATACTACAGATATGCCTTTTTCTTTTGTTCTTATTTTATTGTTAAGTGATGCAGACATTGTAATGCAAAAAGTGAAAAAAGATAGACAAAAGCATGTTTAAGTTAATAGGCTATAATCTTGGGTTGTTGAGGTGGAGGATGGGATGTAAAAGTACACAGATCATAATATATGTAGAGCTGATATGTTTCCCCTTACTTATGAATAGATGAATGCTTGGATTAAATCCCTTGGTTTAACCTAACAACACATTTTAAGTGAATACAAGTAAATAAGAGAACAGGGAATGAAATGAAAAGTTTTTCTTTAGCAATAAATGTTCAACATGTCTTTAGTAGCCTGTAGCTGTGGGCTACATCTTTTTCTTTATTTCTTATGTTTTCATGGAGACAAGCTGATTATAGGGCAATAACATCCAGAACACTGATTTCTTTATGGCTAAAGTTAATGTTTTTTTAAAGCATTCAAGTTGTTTTTCACATGTGGGAGGGGAATAAAAATAAAAAAAGAAACAGTATCATGCATCTTAGCATGGATAACCTTAACCTTAGGTCAGATAGTGCCTTTGTCTGAAGCTGTCTATTTAGGACAATTGTTCCTACTAGGAGAGTTCAACTTTATTATATGAAGATGTACACAGTTTAGTATATTTTTATTAAGTTAACAGGTTCTGTGGGTGTTCTAGGGAATGTGTTCTTTTTTTGAGGGTTTTCATAAAAACAAACGTTTTGTAAAATGTGATAAAAGTTTAAATATAGATGACAAAAAGAAACTTAATAAAAGATCAACCTGCCAAACATTAGTGGCTACAGTTATCACAAAGGCTGAAAATACACATCTGAAAAAGCTGTCATATATAGTAGATGGGAATAATACATTTTATCATAATGGTGACACATTCCATATTATCCTGAAATGTGAATGGTCTCATAGATTTAGATGAAAAGGAAAGAACACTGAATTATATTAATAAATGCAGAGTGCAGATAGCAATGCTACAGGAGACACACTTTGAAAGAACTGAGCATATGAATTTGATGGGACGTCTGGATGGATATTCAGCAGAATACCAGGGACAAATTAAAATGGAAGTACTTGTTATTAATTGCTAGTGCAGTTCCAGTAGTGACAGAAGAGAGAAAAAATATAATCCTAGTTTTATGGCAGTAGGGGGTTACTGGCAAAGGAGGAAGTTTATGCTGTCATGTATTTATACTCCATCTTAAACTGCTATTATAGAGCTCATGAAAACTCTGGGAGAAATAATCTGCTTTAAACTGGGAACATTCCTTACAAGTGGGAGCTATAACTTGATTTTCAAAAATAAAGATGTGTCATGGTGCCTAAAAGGGAAAATATAACAAAAGAGGGTAGATTTCTGAAGAAACTTATAAAAATATTTGGTATGGAAGATATAAATTTAGTATTAGGAACTCAGAGAGAATTTACATATCATCCTCCAAGATATAATAACTGGGCTAGACAAGACAGAAATTGTATTTCACATGTGCATTGAATTGAGAACTTTGGCACACATCTAGTAACTATTTCAGGTTATGCACCAATAAAAACTAAAATAAAAATGCCAGGTAATGAAGTAAAAAATGAGACAGCGGATCTTCCCCACCTACCTGTTAAAAAGGTAGGAATTTAAGTAAAAGATAGAATAAATTATTTGTGAGTTACTGGGGATGATAGTACTTCATACTTCAGAAGTTATAGCTAGTAAGTGAGATAAAATAAAAGTGGAGTTAAAAACAGGGTGGAAATAAAAAAGAGCTGTGGTTAAGAAGTAACAAGACTTATTTGTAGAGGATGACAAAGGTTACAGTATTGCAGAATAAGGGGAATCTCATGGAATAAGAGATGTGCAATGGCATAGTGCTAACCAGAAAATAAGGGAACACCTGAATAATATCCACAAGTTTAGAAAGATTACTGTTAAGCAACTATTCTGTTGATAATAATTCCAGAGTACAAAATCTTTTAGCACAATGACTTGGGCAATAAAAAGTAGAAAGAGTTGTTGCCAAACTTATGGAGCCTATAAAAAAATAACCAAAGATCCTATAGAGGTATTACAGATAGTTTGGAAATGTTACTAAAATTTGTATAATGCAGAGAAGTATAGAAATCAAGAAAAAGCACAAAGGGAAATATTTATAGAAAACTTAAATATGCCAACAATTAACAGTTAAGATAAGGGGTGATGAGATAAACAACAGGAATGTATAACCAACTAGCAGAAAAGTCACCAGGAATAGATGGTGTTCTTGTGGAAGTTTGAAAGCTAGGAGAGAAGAAAGTGATAAAAATCTGAAAAGTTTTCATTAACAGTATTTAAAAACGATGAGAGGCACCAACATCCTGAAAAAATCTATTGTGGCTATAATACCTAAAGACAGTAAAGACCTGTCTGATCCAGATTAATAGAGGCTCATTTCAAACCATGATTATAAAGTGTTTATGTCTGCAATGGCTAAAAGAATGGCAGAGGTGTTGCCAAAATTGAAAGCTATGGACCAATATGGTTTTGTGGAGGAAGGCAAACATTTGACACCATTAATAGAACAATGATGATCCAGAGTTAAGCAGAATGTAAGAAAATACCGCTGTTGTTGGCTCGTTTTGTTGCAGGGATAACATTATTTGACAGAGTAAGCTAGGATTTTATGAGTAGGGCTATAGAAGAATTTGCATTCTCAGATACAATAATAATGTTAATTCAGATGATATATGAGGGACTGGAGGCAAAATCAATGTGAGAGGGCTCCTCTCTTATAACTTTGTCTGAACAGAGGAACCAGGCAGGATTGTCCTCTATCCCCTTTGTTATCTTTGTTATATTTGTTATATTTAGAACCACTGGCAATAAAATAGTGGGTATAGTAATAAGGAAAAGTTGGCTTTATTTGCAGATGATATTATTTTGTACCTTACAAAACCAGAAAATGACATCACAGTGTTGTGAAGCATTCTGAGACAGTTTCAAGTTTTTTGGGGATATAAAATTAATAAAGACAAAATAGAGACTGTGGCTGTAAAATATGTACCTGCACATGATTTGGTTCAGCAATACCATATTTATGGGGACATGATAAAATGAAGTACTCAGGAGTATGGATTAAAAAGGATTCTGTTATGGCTGCTAAGGATGTGTGGGAAGAGACTAAACAAAATATGTTGTTGTGTCTTTTGGCTTTTCCCGGTTAGGGGTCGCCACAGCGGAACTCCGGTCCGCTAATGATTGGTAGTTGATTTTTACGTACCGAGTTACCAGCCCTGACGCACAACCTTCAATGAAGGTACGCCCATTCATGCATGTCTCCATGCAGAAGACGCTCTAGCTGAGAATCGAACCGGACAGCGTCTTACTGTGAGGTGACAACGCTACCGCAGCACCACCACCGCAGGTAGACTAAACAAAAGATAATACTAAAAATGAGAAATTGGAAGCTCTTGTCTTTGGATATGGATAGCAAGATACAAGCAGTGAAAATGCTTTTAGTCCCTTTAGGTTTATACATGGGTTAGGCGTGCTTTTTATCAACCAGAGGAGAAGTTGTGGAGGAGAAGAGAGCAAGAGATGAGTGGGATAACTTGATCCTTCTAATAAAACAAGGTCGTTTTGGATTATCGGATTTGAATATATTTTAGAACTACATAGATAAGGCTCATAAAGATAACACAATCAGAAAGCTACAATTCAAAGTTGCAAGAGATGATGATGAATCAGAGAGGAAATTCAAGAAATAAGGGGAGAGTGGAGTTTTGGATGCAGATCCTTGAGGAGAGTAACAACAGTCATAAAGAATATTATAGTCATAAAGTAGTAGAAAGCATACTTAGAACTAAGCCAGGCCCAAGACTGGAATGGAGAAAGGAGATTCTCCTGATAGAGATGACTAACATTAGGGGTACACAGAAGAGGCAAGAGGGGGCTGAAATTTATTGTAGGAAGCTGACAAAGGAACCAAAGTATTGGGAGCAAATAATTAGAGAGGGAAAGGTAATAGAATGGAAAGAGGCCAAGAAGACATTTGGACTGCAGGCTAGAGACTACCTTCCCTTCAGGGACTGATATTACAGTAGAGGCAAAGAGAAAGAGAAAGGAGAATCTCAAGTGAAAGACTTGCATTAGCAGAATTTTTAGTTGAATCTAGAACAGAAGCTGCTGTTGTAAAAGGGATAATTAGTAAGGCATATAATATGTTGCACAATTACTCAAGGAATCAATCAGAGGAGGTTAGAAAAGGATGAGAAGAGAGACTGGATAAGCAATTCACAAGGAAACAAAGGGGAACATATGTATGGCTCCCAAATATCCAACAAAGTCTAGAAGATTTAGAATTTCTGCTTGGAAATATTTGCATAGATATTTTTACACTCCAAGCAGACTGCAAATAATTTGAACTCAGGTAGATGGCAAATGTTCGAGGTATGATGAGGAAGAAAGAGGTAACTGGGAACATATATTTTGGGAGTATAATGAGTTGGCAGACTTAAACATTTCCCTACAGAGCACATCTCACAACTAACCAGATTTTCAAAGACTGTCTAGATTTTTCCCTCATATTTTTTGTCTTTTCCCACATGAAATTGGTAGTTTTCTAGCAATTCATCGAGGAGTGAAATCACTAAATAATGACATACATTGAGTTTCAGAGTTTATATTCTTCAGAAAATGCATGCTGACACAAACCCTGTTATTCTAGCAACTTACTAAGCTTATAAGAGCAATATGTAAAATTTGTCCTTATTTTTGGGCCATTGTCTGCCATCATTTTAGGCTTTTCCAGATTTCGTGTGCTAAGGGGTTGAAAGGTTTGCTACAGAGCATTTTATCAGAAATAGTGAGCGAGCAAATGGGTGTAACTAGGGAAATTATTATTAATTTATTCATTTATTTTAGCTGGGGTACAATATCTGAATTGCCTAGACATGGTAAGGTCTTGTTAAGTGTAATTCTGGTGGCTGCCAAAAAAGCAATTACCTGAAAATGGAAATCAAAGTGTAAAACAACCATATTTTAAGTAGTGGATATTGTAACAGAGATAAGAGAACTGAGAATGTGATTTTAGAAAAGGGTAGGAGCAAATTGCTTAGAAAATAAATGGAAATTGTGGCAATAATACATGCAGAAAAGTAGTTTGGTGCAGGAATGAGGTTTAAAAGACTGTAAGAAATGACCAATTTATGTAATTGATAGTTACGGTTTTGTACAAAATAATATATGTGATGTATAATGTTTATAACTATGACAAGTTAATAATGCTTGTTTTCTTTTATGTAAATGCAAGTTTGCCTATATCACAAATGACAAGTCAATAGATGTTCTTATAAAAAAACTGTTTGGGGGTTCCCTATTGAAATGTCAGCCCTCGTAACTCTGAATGCTGACATAGTGAAAAAAAAGACTGAAAATAAGGAAGAATGAATATTCAACATCTTCTCCTTTAAACTTGTTTTTCCACAGGTGGACAAGCCCACCTACACCCCAAGATGTAGGCAGCAACCCCCAAACCTATATATACCAACTCTGAGATCCCCATACCTTGGAGAAAAGGGAATATTTCGAGAAATGGCCATCTCAGACTTAGTATATAAATAAGTTTTTTAGCCATTCAGTCTTCATATTATAGGATTTGCTCAAGCTGGTCCCAACATTTCAAATATTTACCATTTGGGGACACAATGGCTACATAAGTGAACCACAGAATCAACTGTAGAATTTATGTTTTTATTTTAAACTATCATGTAATCTCACAAAGGGTTTTAAACAACAGTAAAATGAGATTTTATCTAAAGTTTCACAGGAGGACATTATTTCTGCTAATCTCAGTAAGAGATGGATGGTGCATGATTCCATAGCTCATTGGTTTTATCCATTGCTTATGATTCACAAGAAGATTCTTTCATCCCCTGGACACCCAACTGTCTCTGTGTGGAGTTCTTTACTGAGCCACTTTCTGAGATTTTAAAACTATGTTTGAATCCTGGTTGGGTAAGACCATGTCTAGGATACAAGACAACACCAATATCATACAACTGCTGATGACACTTCAGTTACATGTCCGTCCTTGATGTTCATAGGTTCATAGGTTCATACTAGGCTATCTGCCCTAGGGCATTTATAAGCCTAGCCAGAGTGTGTTTGGCTTTCGCCGCCCATCTTAAATTAATTTTGCTATGCCCTTTTTCGAGGTTAGTATACTGTGCCTCTGTCTAACAGTGACACAGAAGTGATACCCGGGGTAAACCTATGATCCCCCATCCACTCATCAAGATTCCTCTTGAAGAGAGTCAATGAGGGACTCTGCCTAACCTGGACTGGGATTTTATTCCAGAGTGAAGGGAGCCTCTAGGTTATGAATCTGTCCCTCCAGCATGTCCTATTTATTTCAGTGCTGAGGTTCAAGTCTCTCAGCGTGGCTCGATGGGATTTGGAATTTCTGAGGTGCAGCATGTCCATTAATTCGGGTTGGACATGGCTTTATACGTCAGGCACAGATCGCCTCTGAGCAGGCGGTATGCCACTGAGTAGAGCTGGAGTTTCTTTAACCGGGCAGCATATGGCATCTGTTTGAGCCCTTTGATCCTCTTGGTGAAGTACTTTTGGGGTCTTTCCAGTTGCTGCAGGTGTCTGGTAAGGTACATCCCAAAAGGGCATTGTAATCAATTATGGGCCTTATGAGGGATGTGTAAAGAGGCACGATGACCTCCCTGATCTAGATGTGAATCCCTTCATGATTAGGTGGGCTATATAAAATGTTTTTCTAACCACTTTGGCCACGTGGTTGACAAATGAGAGATTGCTATCAACTTGGGTCCCCAGGTCCCTAATTACTTCTTCTGTACTTAATGGATTACCACCTATGTGGTAATTTGTGGGCACTTTGTTTTTGCCAAAGGGGATGACTATACACTTTTTGGCGTTTAGCTTGAGGCCATGGCTCTGGCACCAGTTGTCTGTTTCTATGAGGCCCTTTTGGAGGATGCTTGTGTCAGCTGGAGAGTCGATTATAGCACCCAGTTTGCAGTCATCTGCGAACTTGGTCAGCCACAGTCCTTCCATGTTGGCCTGTACCTCTGAGAAATATATACCGAGCAGGAGAGGTCCCAGGACTGAGCCTTGTGGGATGCCACTTGCAACTGGTTTGGAGTCTGACATGGCTCCAGCAATTCTAACCATGTGGGTTCTGTCCTTGAGCCAGTTTGCAACCCATCTAGTGACATAGGGGTTTATATTTAAGCTGGTGAGCTTATCTATAATGCCTGAGTGGGGTATTGTATCGAAGGCTTTTGCGAGGTCCAGGTAGGCTGTGTGGACCACCTCCCCCTCGTCAATGGCCTTGGTGACTGTTTCAAAGAAATCGACCAGGTTTAAGAGGCAGGATCTCCCTTAACAAAGCCGAACTGGGTAGGATCCAGTGTCTGTAGGTCCCCAATATCTTTATTTATGAGGTCCATGATGATCCTTTCCATAGCTTTGCAGACCAAGCTAGTCAGGCTTATGGGGCGATAGTTTCCAGGATCCGTTGAGGCACCACCTTTGTGGAGAGGGACCACTGTTGCTGTACGCCACTCTTTGGGTACATATCCTGTAGTAAGGCTGAGATTGAACAGTAGTTTTATGTTTGGGTTTAGTTCTTCTTGGAGTTCATGTAGGACACAGCCAGGGACACCGTCTGGTCCCATTGATGCTGTGTTTTTTGCTTTGGAGAGGGCGGCTCTTACCTGAGCATCTGAGATGTCAGGGGGGCAGCACTCTGTTGGGATAGATATTTGCCCTTTTGGTGGGGAGAGGGGGGAGAAGTTTGCGCTGAACCTGTCAGCTAGGATGTTGGCAATGTCTGTGGGTTCGGTGTATTTGTTGTCATTTTGGACTAATTCTGAGCATATCTGGGAATTCCCACCCAGGTTCCTAACATAACTAAAGAAAGCCTTGCGACGTTGAAGTTATTATCCGTAAAAATTATCGTAAAAATTGGAGTTTCCTTTACAAGGATTCTTCCCTGGTTGACAGCATTTGCCAGTCACCCAATATTGTTTATAGAAGAGGTACTAATTTAAAAAGGTTTTTTTGAAATTAAAAGCACTAAACCTACTTCCTGACTTACTGGAACTTTTATGTGTGGAGCATGTAGGATGTGTAAACACATAAAAACAGGTAACTCTTTTGGAGTATTGAACAGAAGTAAATTTTACATCAATCATAAGTTGAATTGTGAGTCCAAGAGTGTTGTTTACTTAGCTTCCTGTACTTTATGTCTGGCTTTCTATATAGGGAAAACGGACAGGAAGCTTCATGAGAGAATTTATGAACACTCTTATGCGATTAGCAAAAATAAAACAGAAAATGCTTTAGCAAAGCATGTTTCATTAAATGGTGGACATAGTTTCATGTTCCAAGCTATTGACCAGGTACTTCCTGACATTAGAGGTTCATAGGTTCATAGGTTCATACTAGGCTATTTGCCCTAGGGCATTTATAAGCCTAGGCCGAGTGTGTGTGGCTTTCGCCAACCCTTGGAATGAGAATACTACACCCATTTAGGGTTTAGTTTACTGTGCCTCTGTCTAGTAGTGACACAGAGATGACCCCCGGGGTAAACTTACGATCTCCCATCCACTCGTCAAGATTTCTCTTGAAGAGAGTCAGTGAGGGGCTCTGCCTAACATGGACTGGGATTCTGTTCCAGAGTGTAGGGAGCCTCTGGGTTAAGAATCTGTCCCTCCAGCACGTCCTATTTATATCCATGTTGAGGTTCAAATCTCTCACTCTCGTGGCTCTGGTGGATTTGGATTTTCTGAGGTGGAGCATTTCCATTAATTCTGGATCGGACATGGCCTTGTATGTCAGGCATAGATCGCCTCTGAGTAGGCGGTATGCGACTGAATAGAGCTGGAGTTTCTTCAGCCAGGCAGCATATGACATATGTTTGAGACCCTTGATCCTCTTGGTGAGGTACTTTTGGGGTCTTTCTAACTGCTGCAGGTGTCAGGTAAGGTACATCCCAAATGGGGCATTGTACTAAATTATGGGCCTGATAAGGGAAGAGTATAGGGGCACAATGACCTCTCTTGATCTAGATGTGAATCCTTTCATGATAAGGTGGGTAATATAGAAGGTCTTCCTAACCACCTTGGCAATGTGAGTGTCAGATGAGAGGTTTCTGTCAACTTGGGTCCCTAGGTCCCTGATTACTTCTTCCGTACTTAATGGATTACCACCTATGTGGTAATTTGTGGGTACTTTGTTTTTGCCAAAGGGTATGACTATACATTTTTTGGCGTTCAGTTTAAGGCCATGGCTCTGGCACCAGTTATCCATTTCTATGAGGCCTTTCTGAAGGATGCATGTGTCCGCTGGAGTATCAATTATGGCACCCAGTTTGCAGTCATCTGCGAACTTTGTCAGCCACAATCCTCCTATGTTTGCTTGCACCTTGGAAAAATAAATGCCGAACAAGAGGGATCCCAGGACTGAGTCCTGTGGGACACCGCTTGTGACTGGCTTAGAGTCTGACATGGCTCCAGCAATTCTGACCTTGTGGGTTCAGTCCTTGAGCCAGTTTGCAACCCATCTTATGACATATGGGTTTACATTTAAGCTGCTGAGCTTGTCTATGATGCTCGAGTGGGGTATTGTGTCGAAGGCTTTTGCAAGATCAAGGTAGGCTGTGTGAACTGCCTTACCCTCATCAATGGCCTTAGTGACTGTTTCTCATCAAGCTTATGGGGCGGTAATTTCCAGGGTCCGTAGAAGCACCTCCTTTGTGGAGTGGGACCACTGTTGCTGTACGCCATTCTTTGGGTACGTATCCTGTAGTAAGGCTAAGATTAAACAGCAGCCTTTTGTGCGGGTTTAGTTCCTCTTGGAGTTCATGTAGCACGCAACCTGGGACACCGTCTGGTCCCATTGATGCTATGTTTTTAGCTTTGGAGAGGGCGGCTCTCACCTGGGCATCCGAGATGTCAGGGAGGCTACACTCTGCTGGGATAGATATTTCTCCTTTTGGGGGGGGGGGTGGAATTTGCGCTGAACCTGTCTGCCAGTATGTTGGCAATGTCTGTGGGTTCAGTGTATTTTTTGGCATTTTGGACTAACTCTGAGCATATCTGGGAGTTTCCACCTAGGTTTCTAACATAACTAAAGAAGGCCTTGTGATTGTCTTTAGTGTCTTTTGCAATTTTTCTCTCAAAGTTGGCCTTGGATGATTTTATGAGTGATCGTAGTTTTTTGCTAGTACTGATCAGAGATGCTTTCCCTTTTGGGGATTTTGCACTGTCATGTAGTAGCTTCCTCCTCCTGTTGTAAAGCTTGTTAATGGCTGGGGTCCACCAGGCAGGACACCTGCCTTTGGGGGAATGGGTCTTGGTTTTATTTGGGATTGCATGATCCATGCATTCTTGAAGGTGTCCGTAGAAAGCATTTATAAAGGATTCAGCGATGTGGGCTGTGGTTTCCACTGGCCCAGGGGCCTTGAAGGATACCACTTCAGTCTTAAGAAGTGTGAAGTCAGCTTTTGAGAAATTCTTCACTGTGGTCATTTGTGCTGGGGGTGGGGGCAGGATGTGGATTTCCAGTGAGATTAATTTATGGTCTGATCTCACCAATGAGGGGTATACTTCCAGTGTGGAGCATTGTGTCCCCATGTTTGTGATGATCAGGTCTAGTATATTATCTCCTCTTGTGGGAGTGGTGACTAGTTGTTCCATCACATTTGAGTTTATGAATTCTAGGAACCTTTGGGCTAGGGTGTTGGGGCTTGAGTAATGCTCCCAGTCTATGTTTGGGTAGTTGAAGTCTCCCAATATGATGGTATTTGGAGAGACATTCATACCCTCCAGTATCTTTAGGAAGGCAGAGTGGGGTTCCTGAGTTTGAGAGGGTGGTCTGTAGCATGCTACAAACTGTAGGGCAGTTTTGCCTACGGTTAGTTGCACATGGATGGTTTCTGATGCTTTGTGCGTTGCCACTAACCTGGAGCTGTGGGTATCTTTGATAAATATGGATACTCTCCCTCCTTTTGTAGTTCGGTCCATGTTTTGAGGCCAAAAAGCATGATATGAGGTATAACCTGGTAGTGCTGGGGTGCTCTCAGGAGCCTTGAACCAGGTTTCAGTCACTGCACAGACATCGATGTTCTCCATACTGAGGAGGGCTTCGAGAGCGTGCATCTTGAGGTTTAGACTTCTGGCGTTGAGCAGCATTACCCTTAGTTTTTTTCCACTTGTGTTTTCTAGGGAAGTGGGTTTGTCTTTTGAGCCTTGCCTAAAAAAGGCACTATGGGGGTGGCAAGAGCCTTGGCCAATATCCGGAAGCCCAGGGGTGACAGGTGCAAGCCGTCCCTTGCAAAGCAGCGTGGCTTGTCAAGCATGTCATCCCAAGCAGACAGACATTGGATCCCCTTAGAATGACACCAGTAATTGAGCCAATTGTTAAAGCTGATCATTTTGTCTTCATACTGTGGCATCATTCTTGGTGAGGGTAAGATGCTGCTCAGGGTCAGGGTCATACCGGCCTGGGCTACATAATCAGAGAGCTCCTCTATGTCTCTTTTCATGTAGACCAGGGAGGTACGTCTCAGGTTATTCACACCGGCATGGACAATGACTGAGTCATATTTGTACTTGCTTTGGAGTGACCTGAGTGCTTGTGTTATGTGGCGGATTCTAGTGCCCGACAGGCAGCTTACTGTAACCTTTTCCTTGTTTAGTCTGGTGAGTGGGATGTCAGTGTGTCTGACTATAGAGTCACCTATTACAAGTGTATCTGGCATGTTGTTTGGCCTTAAGGGCTGTGACTGGCACACTAACTTTATGAACTATGTGTTGCACGTGCTATGTTTTGAGGTAGTGGTTGCTTGGATGTCTGCTTTGGAGGCCTCTGTTGTTTTGGTAGATTTATAATTAAAGCCTCCTAGTATGTTTTTATGTGTTTATGTGTTTGGTTTGTAGTTGTGATAGGTCTATGTGAGACTGAGTTTGTGGTGTGTGTGGTTACCTTCTCCTCCTGACTGGTTTTGCCAGTACTGAGTCGAGGAAGCTCAGCCTCCAGTTTGGCTATATAGTTGCATCTCTCACATATATTTGTATTTGTTGGGAGTAGTTGAGGGTTGTCTGTGTACATGAGGCAGTTGTAACATTGCCTCAAGATTGCCAGATTCACCAGCTGAACTGGAGAGGACTCCAGTAATTGACCCTTCAACATGCTAGAATAGTGTAAGGGATTGCTGTGTAACTGAGTCAGAAAGGACCTATAGGGAAATGGGTACTCAAGGGGATTGTAGTTGGATGTAGTGCTTTCTTTTTGTTTAAGAGTGCTTTACATGTGTAAAAATGCTTTAGGAGCAAGTGCTGGGCTTTTCAGATAGAGAACAGACTGTTAAGATTGAAAGTGGAGCAGTTCTAAGGGAAAAACTGAAGAGCAGACTTAGCGGAGCCAGAGATAGTTTAAACTTGATTAACCAGCGCTGCCCAATGCTGCGCTATGCGCAATTTCTTGCAAAATCCCACAAAAGCACGCTAAAGCGGGCTTTATAGCAGGGGGTTAGAAAGAGCTAGGAAATGGCCCAAAACGGCCAATAAACTACAAGTTACTGGGCTGGAACCACTCCTTTAGGGACAAATAGGCTGCTCAGTGCTCCTCACTCCCACTGGTGAACAAAGAAGCTTCCGCCTATCCAAATAAGGATATGGACAGCACAGGAACTATGACACAGCCCAGAGATCAGCAAAATCTGAAGACTGGACTTTTCTAATTCAGTAAAGGTGGGAAAACAAGGATTTTTTTTTTTTTTTTTTTTGTTTTTTTCACAAACAGATAAAAACAGATGCAGTAACAAACAGTAAATGCTTTAAATCGGCTAGCACACTTGAGTGTGTAGCCTACCAGTTAATTTAAGCAAAAAACAAACTTTTAAAGTGCAAAACAGTTTAAAACAAACAGAAATACAGTGAATCAATTTGCAGAGCTAGTTTAGTAATAAAAATTCGCTTTTAGGCAAAATACAGCAGTCGAAAATAGAAAGCCAGAAAAAATACTTATAAATCAATGGAAAGTCACTCTTCCACTCTCTGCTGCTTGTAGAACTCTGCAGGACACCACAAGGAGCTGTGCTGAGTTGTATACAAGCGCAAAAGCGCTAAAGTGGGCTTTATAGCAGGGGGTTAGAAAGAGCTAGGAAATGGCCCAAAACGGCCAATAAACTACAAGTTGCTGGGCTGGAACCACTCCTTTAGGAACAAGTAGGCTGCTCAGTGCTCCCCACTCCCACTGGTGAACAAAGAAGCTTCCTCCTATCCAAATAAGGATATGGACAACACAGGAACTATGACACAGCCCAGCAGTGGCCCATATTCAGTACTATTAGAGGTACGAGAACTAGAATGGCAGTTAGCACTTAATGCTTTCTGCTTGCCTGGTTTGAATGAGAATTGTAACATTTTATGTTTGCTTAAATTAAGAAACCTTACACGATAGTGTATTTTTAACTTTTCATTTATGACATTAATACAATTTTTGTATATTGTACACCGATTGCATACTCATCTTTTATTTGAGGTAGTATGTAAGCTTTAAGATTTACCTTAACAGGGTTTGAATTATTGTGTTTTGCACCTTTAACTCACTGCTGTTACTAGTCACATGACTTCATGCTACATGGTTTAAATGGTGCAGAAATTATGTAATTGCTGTTTGTCTGTGTGTCTGAAGAAGTTACTTTATTTAAAGTGACGAAAACGTGAAAAATTGTATTAAATTGATTTTACGTTAAAAGAAAGTGTCCTTTTGGGTTTAACATCTTTTCCTGCTGGCTGCTGTTGGGTTCCTGTTCTGTTTTTGGATTGTTCGTTTTTTCTGCCCAGTTCATTTGTTCATTTTACAGTTTTTATGGCATCTGGATCACCTAACAGCCCAGCCAGCCTGAACTTGTTCGGACAAACACAAACTTTGCAACCAGTGGATTTTACTAATATTCTTAATTCACTGTCACAACGGATTGATTATTTAACCCAGAGACTTGACTCTGTAGACGAGCAGCGAAGTGGTGAGCTTAACACCATTACATCTGTTAACGAGAACAACCAAGGGAATTTGAACTCCCAGAATTATTCCAACAACACTGACCCTCAGGTTCAGTCTTCAAATGGTTCAATACCACCGAGTCAACAAGCGAATGTTTCAGTACAACAGGTGGGTGTACCTATTCATAACTTGGCACCACTTACTGTAAACAATAGTGCTCCAAACAAACTTGTTAACATGAATGAGCTTATTGGAGTTCCATCTTTTACTGAATGGGTTAACAACACTACCAAGTTAACTTTTGGGTTTATTAACTCCCAGGAACAACCGGCTCGTAATGTTAACCTACCTCAGCCAAATTTATGTTCGCTTGCTGACAAATTGAAATCCTTTGATGTGAAACTCTTAAAACTGAAGAAGCTTCAACTCGAGGTGGTATATTTTAGACAATGTTTATCTGAAAGGATAGTACCTAAAGATAGTACCTAAAGGTCTTAGGTGCTACCAATATCCAACTGGCTTAATCCCAGACTCCCTTTTTCACACAGAATTACTTTCTTTTTTTGACCAGCAAGGTTTTCAGCTTATGGAGTTAATGATAAAACACTATTCATTGCAGACTGAGAATTTAGTGAAGGAAGTCGAAGACTTGGACAAAACTATTAAAATGCATTCTGACATTGTTAGATACAGGTTTGACTATAACAGAGTCTTTACCAGTATGGAGCAATTGTTGGACAGACTTAAAAACAACAAGATTTAAAAAAATGAATCGTGATCGTATGGCATATACTAATGGTTCAGCTTATCCTAGACCACAAATTTCACAGGTTTGGCACAATTCCAACATGGTGCCGCCCGAGACCGAAGTCAATTCAACTAATAATAATTCTGCTGACAGTTTATCACCACCTGATTCTGAGGTTAATAACACTGTTTTCGCTGATACAGTTAGGCGAAGTGAAAGAATTCTGGCTAACAATTCACGTGAGGAGCAAGTAAACAACAACCAACCTGCTCAAAATTTTCACCAGGACCAGAACAACACGCCCACTACTGAGGCATGTCACCCTCAATATCAGAGGAACAAAAGGCGGAACAACTGTCAGAAGAGATAGTTCCTAATGACTCTGTTGCAGTAAATAACTTTGTTGTTCTCACTAACTCTAAAGGGGACTTTAATATTTACAACTTTTCATCTGTTGTTATAGAAGCGAATTTGATAGAACTGCTAGCGAAGGGTAACACATATGTTTTAAGTAATAACATTAACGTAGCAAAAACTTTGTTAGACTTAAAGTGTTACGTAAGGAAACTAAATCTTTCCTTTTTATTAGGCGATGCTCAACAACCTGCACATATACTTAGGTTTGCTAGTACGTTCAACCCTCCTCTTCATCCCCTTTTAGCTCTTTATGAAAGTGTGTGTGAATTAGACATCAGACACATAACTTTCATTAGAGCTAGTAACACTAGTTATAAACAGAGTAACATCACTACAGAACAGTTAAGAGCACTAAAATTACTTAGATCAGCTCATGTCTGTTTAGTTAAACCAGACAAAGGGGGTGGTCTTGTTATCTTTGACATCACTGATTATAATAAAAAAATGGAGTTAGCTTTGAATTGTTCGGCCTATGCTAAGGCATCTCTTAACGAATTAAACACTGCACAATCAAGGATCAGAGTGTACTATCAAACATTTTAATTTAGACCTGTTTCAGACTGAACTTAGTGCATGTAACTGGAACCCCTTAAAAACACTTCCTCTTGAAAATGCAGTATTATACTTTAACACAACTTTTTTATCCATTCTTGACATACATGCTCCAGAACGTATTATTAGAATGAAATCTAATACAGCCCCTTGGCTCTCCCATGAAACCAAAAAACTTATTCTCACTAGAAATAAAGTCTGGGCCACATGGAGATCCCATAGAAATAACCCTGATCTTCTTCACTTCCACCAGCTTAGAAATCTAACTAAAAAGGCAATAATAACTGATAAAAAAAAATTCTACTGTGAACTACAACAAACTCATCTTAACAATTCTAAACTTTTCTGGTCTTCAGTCAATAGACTCCTCTCCCCAGGAACTTCCAAAACACCTTCCCCACTTAATGCAGACCCTGATACCCCTCAACAAACTGCAGATACTTTTAACTCTTTCTTCACTGAAACTATACAAGCTCTAGATAAACAACTTAATGCCAACAACTTCTACCCACCAAGTAACCTAACAAACTCTTCTTTTAACTTCTCACTACAACGTATCTCTACATCTTACATATACAGACTCCTTCTCAAACTAAAACCATGTACCCCCTCTGCTGATAAGCTCCCTTCACTTTTTCTTCAAAAGGCTGCCAAGGTCATCGCATATCCTATATCCATTCTCATAAATAGGACAATCAAAGAAGGAACCATCCCTGATATCTGGAAGGTCTCTTGTGTTATCCCACTCCATAAAGGTGCAAACTCCACAGACTACTCCAACTCTACACCTTTTGCTCTCCTCTCACCTTTGGCTAAGATTATGGAGAAATGTATCCACCTTCAACTTGTACAATATCTCTCTCTTCACAACATAATAGCAAACTGTCAACATGGCTTTAGACCGCATCACAGTACCACTACTGCCTTGCTCTCCTATAGTGTAGACACTATCAATCAGAACCGTAACAATAACCTACTCTCTTCTGCTCTCTTCAATGACCTCTCTAAAGCATTCAAGATGGTCAACCACTCTTTATTAATTACTACTCTTGAATCCCTCTCTTTTGATATCCCAGCCATTAAATGGTTTAGTTTCTATCTTACAAACAGAAAACAAGCAGTTCTTTGGAATAACCACATTTCTTCTCTATTGCCTGTTTCTATCGGAGTTCCACAAGGCTCTATTCTTGGCCCACTTCTCTTTTCCCTCTTCATTAATGATCTTCAAACAATAATCCCTCAAGCAACCTGCATTCAGTATGCTGATGATTCTACACTCATCTGCTCAGCATCATCCACCCCATAACTTATCTCTCTTACTCAAAAAATCTTTAATACTGTAGAAACATGGTTCTCCTGTCGGTCCCTCTTACCAAATGCTAAAAAAACTAAACTTCTCCTCTTCACCCCCACTTCCAGGACCTCCCCCTTAAACTTCACCATCTCTTCTAACAGTGCCACTGTCATCTCACCTGAATCTACAACTAAACTTTTAGGAATTACCATTGACAATAATCTCTCTTTCAACCAACACATTAACAACACCATAAAACCAATCAACAGAAAAATAGGATCCTTATATCGAATTAGACCATTTCTTACGCCATCAACTAGAACTAGAATTGCTCACTCCCATCTTATATCTACTCTCCTTTATGCTTCACCCATCTTTACCAACCTCAAGAAAACCAACCTCAACAAACTGGCAACCTGCTATAATAACATTGCCCGCTTCACTACCGGTAACCCCTACAGAACCCATCCCTGTCTTAACCTGAAACTACTAGGCTGGCTAGAGTTTCAGAACTATCTTGCAATCCCTCAACTCACCATTGCCCATAAAATACTGTACCAACCAAATAACAACCC
The DNA here is from genome assembly GCF_019279795.1 of Protopterus annectens. Lineage (NCBI taxonomy): Eukaryota > Metazoa > Chordata > Ceratodontiformes > Protopteridae > Protopterus > Protopterus annectens. The sequence continues at coordinate 146,399,869 of NC_056748.1, read as the reverse complement.
TATACTCTCACAACTCTTAATCCCCTATAACAATCTTAACTGCCTCCGCTCTTCTAGTAAACTCTTGGCTAGTTCTATAAAATCAAATAACACTGCTGGTGACTCCCTATTCACCAATTCAGTAGGTACAAAATGGAATTTGTTACCTAGCAATGTAACAATGATTACATCATTGTCTCTCTTCAAACAAAATATTAAACTGTACTTCCAAAATCACTGGCTTTGTTCCTGTAGTAAACTTGATTAACTTTCCACTTGTACTACTCAACTTTAAAACTACCTCTTACTCCTTGTGTGACACTATCCTCCACTTGGCTTTCTTTTTCTCTTCCTTCTTCATCTTACTAATGCTTCTTTGCCTGTTAACTGTCTTAACTTGTTCTCTTTTCCAAAACTAATCCCTTATTAACTTCCCTTATTCCTAGTACTCTACTTTGTCTTCTTTTTCTTACCTCCTATCCTTGTTATCTTTCTCAGACAAGCATTTTATCTTTGTGTAATACTATTTTTAACTGTACTGTGTTTGGTAGCATTTAATTCATGTAGTAATAATTTTAAATTGTAGAGTTTGTTAGTTTTTTACTAATTTTTTTACTAATTTTTATTTTTACTTATGCTGGTTTTCTTTCATGTATTTACTTCTGTGGAGCTTTTCTCCCCGGGCCTCTACTGAAAATGGAAATATCTCCAGCTAGACTAGCCCGGTCAATAAATGTAAAATAAAATAAAATAAAAATAAATAGAGATCTGTTTATAGAAGCCAAAATTGACTTGGATACATTCAATTACATTAACATTCTCTACCCAAAAACACCTGTCATGTTTGGAATACCAAAGATTCATAAGAACCAACATGACCCTCCTATGCATCCACTTATTGATGGTCGAGGTTCCTTGACATATCCATGTGCAAAAGTCGTTGACACAATACTACAAAAGTATCTTAAACTTGAGTCACGAGTATGCAAAGATTCATGGACTTTGTTGAAAAGTTTGAACACTCTAGAAGTTAAACAAGAAGACAACTTTCTTACCATCGATGTAGTCAACTTATACACTTCTATTCCACACTTAAAAGCGGTTGAGTGGGGAAAAATTTATATGAAAAATAAAAAAGCGCCACAAAGGGATGTTGACCTGGTAACTGAGTTAATTGACATTATACTTTCTAACATTTTTTTCATTTTTAATGACAAGATCTATTTACAAAAACTTGGAGTTGCTATGGGCTCCCCTTGTGGAGTGAGTGTGGCGAACATGTTTATGGCTCAATGGGAAGAATACTTTGTATTCAATAATTCAGAAATTTACACTTCCTTCGCTTTTTATACTAGATTTTTAGATGACATCTTTGTGATTTTTAAAGGAAGTGAATCACAAGCTAAAGAAATGATAGATTATTTTAACTCTACTACATCATTTTTTAAATTCATTTACAGCTTTCACACTACTAGTATTGACTATTTGGACGTGAACATAAAAAAAGACATAGTAAATAGGAGATATGCTTCCAAAATTGATAGAAAACCTACATATTGTAACTCCTACTTACATTTTTCTAGTGCACACCCTTACAGGCAAAAACATTCAATAGTGAAAGGTCAACTTATTAGAGCCGCAAGGATGTGTACTAATGAAGATGATTTTAACTCTGAATGTCAACTCTTAAGAGACATGTTTTGCAACAGAGGCTATCCGGTTAGTTTAATAAATGACCTAACTGAAGAAATTGTAAACAAACGGAGTAGAGGTATAGTTCAACCTCTTTTGACCTCACCTTCCGTTGTCATTGATTTTAACCTGGTAGAGTCACCTCTTAGCCAGGTTGCCATTCGAACTACACAGTCACAAAATAATGACTTGGTTACCCTTATAAAACCTTTAATGACTCAGCAAACTAGGGAGATTTCCTTATGTAATACTTTTATAACCACCTTTAGTAAAGACAGTGACCAACTTAGATTAATTCTTTGTAAAAATTGGAGTTTCCTTTATAAGGATTCTTCCCTGGTTGACAGCATTGGCCAGTCACCCAATATTGTTTATAGAAGAGGTACTAATTTAAAAAGGTTTTTTTTAAATTAAAAGCACTAAACCTACTTCCAGACTTACTGGAACTTTTATGTGTGGAGCATGTAGGATGTGTAAACACATAAAAACAGGTAACTCTTTTGGAGTATTGAACACAAGTAAATTTTACATCAATCATAAGTTGAATTGAGTCCAAGAGTGTTGTTTACTTAGCTTTCTGTACTTTATGTCTGGCTTTCTATATAGGGAAAACGGACAGGAAGCTTCGTGAGAGAATTTATGAACACTCTTATGCAATTAGCAAAAATAAAACAGAAAATGCTTTAGCAAAGCATGTTTCATTAAATGGTGGACATAGTTTCACGTTCCAAGCTATTGACCAGGTACTTCCTGACATTAGAGGTGGCCCATATTCAGTACTATTAGAGGTACGAGAACTAGAATGGCAGTTAGCACTTAATGTTTTCGGCTTGCCTGGTTTGAATGAGAATTGTAACATTTTATGTTTGCTTAAATTAAGAAACCTTACACGATAGTGTATTTTTTACTTTTTATTTCTGACATTAATACAATTTTTGTATATTGTACACCGATTGCATACTCATCTTTTATTTGAGGTAGTATGTAAGCTTTAAGATTTACCTTAACAGGGTTTGAATTATTGTGTTTTGCACCTTTAACTCACTGCTGTTACTAGTCACATGACTTCATGCTACATGGTTTAAATGGTGCAGAAATTATGTAATTGCTGTTTGTCTGTGTGTCTGAAGAAGTTACTTTATTTAAAGTGATGAAAACGTGAACAATTTTATTAAATTGATTTTACGTTAAAAGAAAATGGCCGTTTGGGTTTAACATCTTTTCCTGCTGGCTGCTGTTGGGTTCCTGTTCTGTTTTTGGATTGTTCGTTTTTTCTGCCCAGTTCATTTGTTCGTTTTACGGTTATTGGTTACAGTTTCACAATTTTGGGGGCTAAAGTAAACTCACTCTACCTACTCATAAAGAATTATAAAAACTGTTTGACATAATTGCTGATCACATAATACCATACTCACACAATTGTGTTGTTGCTTTGTTGCTGTATTTCAGGGCTCTACATTCTACTTTTCTTCAAATGCACGCATGCACACACACACACACGCACACACACACACACACACACACACACACACACACACACACACACACACACACACACACACACAGACACACACACACACAGACACACACACACACACACACACACACACACACACACACACACACATAGACACACACACACACACACACACACACACACACACACACACACACACACACATACACACACACATATATACACACACATATACGTATGTATGTGTATATAGATATAGATATAGATATATAGATAGATACACATAGATATAGATATATATGAACATGCATATATATATATATATATATATATATATATATATATATATATATATACATATATAGACACACACTAGATGGGGTTGTCAACAATTTAATCACTTAAGCACACTAGAAATAGGAATGCATAAAAAATACAGGTTTATATAGATTAACAGATAAATACTAGGGTAGCTGCCCTTGCGGGTCATTTTAAGCCTAGCCAGTTTCCTTTTTTTGTGCTCAAAATAACCTCATTTGGCTATGGATTTTACTAATTATATATTACCCCAAGTGAGAATACCTTAAGGGACCCCTGCATGGAATAAAGCATTTAGGTGCTGCCTCTGTGCACTAGTAGTACAGGGAGAGTCCTGGGATAACTTTTCTGTTTCTCATCCATAGATCTAAGTTGTGTTTGAATATGGACAAGGAGGAACTTTGTTTTATGTGGATGGGAATCTGTTTCAGAGCACTCGTATCCTCTATATTTAATGATATATTTAATGTTATATTTAATGCTGAAAAGAAAATAACCACTTTCTCTTGGCACAGATAATCTTAGATGGTTTTACATTATTTATATACACTACTTTAGATATACGTTTTCAGACTTTAGAGGTAATCCCACCAATTTTAGGATCAGTACCATATATCCCTTCCAGCAAGCTGACTGCAGGCTGTAGGTCTTAACTAGGTTTTCATTTTCACAAATTCTTCACCTGATCTTCTTCCAGGCAACGTCCAACATAGACCCTGAATGGGTTATCTAACTCCAGGAGCCACTAATTGTCCAGAAGAGTCCTTGCCCTAACTTGTGATAATCCATCCACTGTAGAAACTAACTTCCTGCCTTAAGATTACAGCCTTTTATACAATTCAATTAAGAAATTGGTTTTCTATTGTATTGGGTTGTGAGATCGAGACACCCATAAGCATTCATATTCTCTAGTCTGCGTGTGCAGGTGAGAGTATTCTGAAGTGTTTTAGAGTCATAGTGCTTGGAGTCATAACTTTATAACACCGTACTGCTGCTGACTCCACCATTGTAATAGGGCATAATACTTGTTTAATATGTCTTGTCGATAGGTAGTGCTATAAAGAATAGAAGGCCGTCTTCACAGCCAAGCACTCCTTTTCATAGGTTCATAGGCAGTTATGAGGGATGATCTGCCACTTGTTTAAAATGTCTTCACAGCAGGTAGTCCTACAGAGAATAGAAGGCCCACGTTACAGTCATACACTGCCTTTTCATGAGTAAGCACATTTTTTCAGCATTACAGTACTGTTCCCATCCCTACTTTTGATTCATGAATTTACAAAACAATTTCGTTAGACAAATCTGGAGTGATTATCATTGCTCAGGTCATAATCCTTTCAGTGCATTAAGTTGTCTATCGCATGTAAGCGACCATTACATTTTGATAGGAACTTTTCCTTTCCCTTCATTCTTTCTCTTTTATTTTTTATTTCTTTCTTTATTACATTTGCTAATCAGGTAACAAATGTGACATCTGTCAATTGACAAGCAACGGCTGTAAAATTAGCTAGAAATTTTCTATAGTATCTAGATAGTCTAAGGAAAGTCTTCACCTGTTTTACTTGAGGGTATATGCCAAGTTTTTATAGCCTATATTTTTTTCTAGATGTGGTTTTACCATCCATCTTCCAATAAATCATTATTAACATTTGGATTTTACCATTAATGTTTTAGCATTCGCAGTCAAGCCTTTCCGCCTGTCATGTCTGACTTACAGATTCTAGCACAGACTGCAGTTTTGATAAGTGAAACTCAAAGTCCTCTGACTCTTTAACTGCTTCATCTGGATATATGTCAGCATGCCATGGGTGTGGCTTCAGCATGTTAGTCACCAGTCACTGAAAGGTGGCCCATAGTTCATGTCACTATTTCTTTTTCAAATTTTATTACTGTCATTTCTTATACTTGAATTGTATTCTATGCATTATGGATTTTGATTTTTTTTCACTCTGCATTATATCTGTTATATCCTCCTTTTTCACAAAAAGTTTCTTGTTAAAATGTTTTTATTTTTTTTCTATGGTTAACTGTATTTCATTTTTGTAAATTTTGTTCTATGGAGCTTTTCTCCCCGGGCCTCCACTGAAAATAGGCCTTTGTTCCAGCCGGACATTCCCAGGAAACAAATGTAAAATAAATCAAAATAAAATAAACAAAACTCCCTGTAGACCAAACAATAGCACTCTGTATTGGAATAAACCTTCAGGGGTTACAAAGGCATTTCTTCTTCTTTAACAGAAGGGGACAGTTTGTATCTGCCAATTCACCTTGCCAAGTCTGGTGCTACTAACAGTCTAGCTTTCCCTAGGTTTTCTATCAGTTTGTCAGTTCAGGGCACAGCATAGATAATAAATCTTGAAATGCTGTTCAGTTTTATAAAGTTGTTACAGAATGTGACAGTTCTGTCAGGTTTAGGAATTAGCACTGTTGGGCTTCTCCATTCAGTCCATGGTGTGTCCTCCAGTGCCTACAATTTGAGCATCTTTAGAAAGCAGTCATCATCGTCATCATCATCATCATCATCATCATCATCATCGTCGTTGTCATCATCATCAGCATCATCATCCTCGTCGTCGTCATCATCATCATCATTGTCATCATCATCGTCGTCGTCGTCGTCGCCATCATCATCTTCACTGTCATCATCATCATCATCGTCATCATCATCATCGTCGTCGCCATCATCATCATCGTCATCATCATTGTCATCATCATCATCACCACCACCATCATCATCATCATCATCATTATCATCACCACCATCATCATCATCATCATCATCATCGTCGTCGTCATCATCATCATCATCATGATCATCAACTCATTTCCTGTTTTTCTACTTGGACTCAGATTGCTGCATCAACTGTCACCAGCTATGTCACTTCAGTGTCACTCTCTGTACCTTCTTTGACTGTACTGGCATGCTTGACTATTGCAAGTATTCTCTAATGCAAGCCATCCATCTTTTGGCTGGAAAGCTTCACTTCATCTTGCCTTCTTCTTCTGTCTCGCAAGTCTTCATCACCAATATATCTGCTGCTTTCCTTCACATGTGACAGAACCACTGTAATCTCTTCTCTTTGGCCTACTCACTAGCTGGGGCCACACTATGCATCCTACCACCCATCATATGCATTTCATCTCCGTTACTTCAAGCTTTCTCAACTGCCTTCAGTGGTCATGATTCTGTGTCAAACAAAACCACTGGTCACTCCACTGTTTTCTACACCTTACTTTAAAGCTTCTTTGGCATTCTTCTGTCATAAACACCACCAATACCCTGTGCCATTTGGCTGCTTCCCCTCTGAGTCTAGCTTTGACACCCTTGGTCAGACTTCCCTTCCCTTGACTGCCTCTTCAAGACTTTTGAAGCTGTTAATCTATTCTGTTATTTTCCCTTCTATCTCAGTTCTCAGCTTCTTCTGATTTCCCTCATTTGTTTCATTACAACTTCCTTATCTGTATTTATTTTTATCCAATGCACCTTCGTTTCTTTATTTCAATCTGCTATCCTTTGTTAAATTTCCTGTTCTGTGTCTGCTTATAGTGTGATATCATCTGAATACAGCAGATTTATTCATCTCTTCTCTGTGACCTGTTTCCTAATGTAGTTCATGACCAATATGAACAGGAGTGGGCTCAGACCCCACAATGTCTATATCAGTGCAATCATATTGCTTTTCTTTAACAGACACTGAAATGAATAGTCTGTTATATCCAAGACAGAGTGCAGTTTTTTGACATGCTGGACAGGGAGTACAATCATTTTCTATCTCTTTCATCATAGTCGGTCAGTAAAATCTGGCTAATACTTTTGCCTTTGCTTTTGTCCATCTCCAGATGACTGCATAACATCTGATTATGGTCTAATTATATTGCCAGTGTGCTATAAGGTTTTGGCATTAACATCTGATGTCAAAGTTCTTTCCTATCTTTTCTTTCTCTATATAAGACATAACCTCTTAACTCAAAATATTGCTTAGAAGTAAGTGGAAAATCTTTTGACTGTCTTCTCCTATAACTATAGTTATATTCTCTCTTGCTCTTCTTAAAGTACCACCTGCTTTTTAAAGCTTACATGGTGTGCCTATAACTCTACTAATCATAAGATTGTCTTAAGATGAAAGTTATATCTTCCTCTCCCCACAAAAAAAAAGAAAAATGAAATGAAATGCAGTAATAGAGCTTCCCTTATGTCTTTGGCCACAAAAAGGTTGTTTTAGACAACAATCTCCTTTTTCTTTTATGTACAAGCCTACTCTGGAGTTTCCTTTTGCCTTTTTGACAGAAATGGGTTTAGACCTCTGCATTGCTCTACTTATCTCAGTTTCATTACTCATTACACTTTCTTTGGGCTGAGGGTCCTTACCTAAGTGCCTTTATTCTTCTGTTTGTACCTTCTCTATTTATGTACTAAGGATTTTCATAATTCTTTGGAGAAATATCAGTTTTTGTGATGATTTTTTAGTTCAGAATTTTCTATCAGTTCATCTTCATCTCTCATGCTAACATAGATGATACTTTGTAACATCTAATCATAACCAAATTCTAGTCCTTTTTTGTAGCATTTATGCTAATTCTGATCCTCTGGTTTTGACTGTGGATCCCTGAAATTGTGTTACTGTTCTGCACTCTTCCATTCTTATACTTGATGGATACACCTAGCAGTCACTTTCTCTCCTTCTTATTGGATGGATGAGCCTGTCTATAGATGGTCCCACTCCCCACATCATCCAGAGCACTTTATACTACAGAAATAATTTTCTGTCATACAATTCTGACTTGGTTCAGCAACCACAGCTACAGGATACAAAGCGTTCCTAGAAATGTTTGAATTTTGACTTGTATGATTGAGTATTCCTTTTTATCACTGCTTGTACTTATCATGTTTTCCTTTCCTTTGATACTTATCTTATCCTTTGATACATAAGGGCCTTTGACAAGAGTAATTATATTTCCTAATCCCAGCAAAGCTTCATTTCTCTCCCTTCATAAAATGTAATACACTTTACTAGCTGTGTTGTAATACAATAACAGACTATTGAGTCAATATTCCTAACTTCAGGTTTAGGGGGAGTATGACAAACCCAGTCATACAGACCCTTAAGTCTACTTTCAAGCTGTGGAAAAATAATGGAGAAGGTAATATTAGATAACTTATTGACAGAACTGGAAAGGATGGGACTTGAAACCATATATTAGCAAGCATATGTTGAAAATAGATGTATTACTACATGTAACATGTTGTAACATGCTATTGTTCTATGACAATATAATAACAGCTATGAATAAAAAAATTGTGCTGTGATGTAATTTATATGGATTTAACTTCAGCATTTGACAGGGTCCTACACAAAACACTGATCAATAAATTAGAGGAACTAGGTATTGATGTACTCTTGTTAAGATGGATAGCTTCATGGTTTACAAATAGGACACGGAAAATATCATACAGCAGTTGGACAGGTGAAGTTCAAGGTTACAGTCAGGATGTCCCACAGGGCTCCGTCCTAGGCCCATGCATGGTTTAGTTTGTATCTTTTAGATCTATCTTTTTTCTCAGGTGTTCTACAGTTTGTATGCTGACTGATTACATGTGTTACACATAGGCCATGTCTGCAAAAGAACTTGACTAAATGCCCCATTTGGGCACAGGAGAATAATATGCTGATAAATACATCAAAAACTAAAAAAAACAGATTTGGGAGACATAAATTGAAAGGTCTTGAATATAGTTATTGAAACTTTAGATTCGTTTAAGGACCTGGATATATGGGTGATCTAGATTTGAGCTTTTCTAACCATATCAACCAATTAGCTGATGGTAGTTACAGAACTGTAGACTGTATAAAAAGATTTATAAAGCCTAGGAAATCAAAAATGTTGAAGTCATTGTTTGTCAGTTACATTAGACTCAGACTTGAGTATGGAATAACAATATGGAAATTTAATATGAAAACAAGCATGAGTAAACTGGAAAGAGTACAGAGGAAATATACAAGGGTATCCATGGATATAAAAATTTAAGTTATTATTTAAGACTAAAATATCAGAACTTGTACAGTGAATCATACAGATATTTAAGAGGAGACCTTATTCAAGTATATAGGGCATTTAGAGACAACTACCTCTGGGAATGTTTGGGGTTATCAAAAAGTATTAGAGCATCATCAGATAACCTATGCAGAAGATTCTATAGGAATGAAAATGTACTAATTGGTTCTCTGAGAGAGTAGCTGATGCATGAAATAGACTACCAAATTACATTAAAGCAAGTACTAGTTTAGATATCCAAATAAAAATCCCACGAGTACAGCAGGACAGCTCAGGTCTGAGGAAGCCTGGTGGATCCATGTGAAGGCGCGTACTGACCTGCTTTGTATTTTCCTTTGTTTTGTTTGTTAAAATTAAAGTTTTATTTCACCTGAGCTGTGCTGCTGTACTCGTGGGATTTTTTACTTGGATATTTGCAGACTGACATGAAGAGGCTCTATTCCTGGCAGTGATATTCCTTTTTCAAACTAGTTTAGATATGTTTAAGAATAGCCTGGGCACTTATTATGGGAACAATATTGGCAGGCTGGAAAGGCATAAATCCTGCAGCTACAAATACTTGTATTTATGTATGTAAAAAATATTATCCAACCATACTGCTCATCTATGACTGTTTGCTTTGCTGGCAAATTTCCATAGCAGCTAAGAAAAACCACAAGAAAACTGGAACACAGTAGCACTTTATTCCGGTACCTCGGCAAAACGCCTTCAAAGGAATAAATGACAGTCACATGTTTCATCTATTTATACTGTGCATAACATAATTAATCAATTAACATGACAAATTACAAAAAAGAAGCCACCAAAAACTACAAAAAGATTTAAAGAAACATTCCCAATGATAAAGTGAATGTAAGTTGTATAAACTAATACATATGAATCCATATGAAAAAATATCAAAATAGACAAGTAAATTACACCTTAAACTTTATAGCAACAACTAGAAATAATTAGATACTTAAAAGGTAAGATTAACCTCCAAATTCATGCCCCTGGGTTTAAGGGTGCCAAATTTTAAAATGAATTCACTCTCCAACTTTAGTAAACTTTGTAAACAATTTACCTCATTCTTAAATTTTGGTTTAGCTAAAGCACAGAAGGTTAGTGAATCCATATTACCTCTATGGACTGAGTTAAAATGTTCCGAAATGGGACTTTCCAATCTAACATTGCGTATGTCGCCCATGTGTTCTAGAACACGTATTTTAAGTTGGCGTTTAGTTTGACCAATATAATATTTTGGTGGTTCACAACCACAACCAAGAATGTATACCACGCCACAGGATTTACAATTAAAATCATCATGGGCGATATATTTAACACCATTAATCGTACAACCAGACAAATTTATAACCTTGTGGCAAATTTTGCATTTGCCACAACTTGACATTCCATGTGATGAATTGACATTCAAGCAAGAATTAACATTTTCAAAATTAAATTTCAAAATTTCTTTTAGATTTGGATGCCTTCTATAAGAGAAGGACACATGATCGGGGAATAAATGGCCAATTTCCTCATTCTTACAAATAATAGGCCACAAAAAATCAACAATATGCTTCAAAATTGATGAAAAAGAACAGAATTTTGTTACAAAAAACATACTTTCATTTTTATTACAAATAGATTCTCTGAAGTTCTGATTTTTTGCTTTTTTAACCTTATTTACATGAGGATTAGAATCTAATAGGCAATTAAGACTTCCTTCAATACTGCTTCTAGAATAACCTCTAGCTAACAGTCTAGTTTTGATGTTCAAAAATTCTGCCCTCCATCTTGTACTATCTGAAGTATGTTCCTTAATGCGTTTGAATTCTCCAAAAGGAAGTGCTTCAATTAGATGAGCAGGATGTGCACTAGTTGCATGTAAGAAATTATTAGAAGCGGTATTCTTTCTAAAAGGCCTAAACTGTACTAATTCTTTTTCATCCACAAATAATAAGATATCCAAAAATTGAATTGTTTGTGTGTTCACAGTAAATGTGAATTCCAGACCAAATTTGTTTTGATGAAGTTGGTCCACAAACACATCAAATTCTGATGGTTTGCCCCTGCAAATAAAAATCAAATCATCAATGTATCTACGATATAAAATAACATTCTTATGAAAAAAATCTAAAGTATACAAAAAACTATTTTCAAAATATGACATAAAGAGAATAGCATATGTGGGGGCAAAATTAGCCCCCATTGCCGTTCCCTCCTTTTGTAAAAAAATCTTTTTTTCAAAAAGAAAATAGTTGTGAGTAAGTGCAAACTCCAATAGTACAATGATGAAAGAAGTACGTGGACCCTCCCCCAGAATTTTATTTATGGCTTCCAAACCAAATCTAGTTTTAATGCTAGTGTAAAGGGCCTTTACATCAACAGTTGCCCAATAGAAGGTTTTATCCCATTTGAAATCCTTGACCAATTCACAAATTTGGTTTGTATTGCTAATATGTGAAATAACATTTTTAAGTTCATCTTTAAGTATACTGTCTAAAAATATACCTATGTGTTCCAGAAAGCCGCCACAATTTCCATAGCACCCAATTAAATCAAGCAAAGCTGCAGGTGACTCACTTATTCCTCTGACATTTCTAAAGTTTGGAATTCCATTCTGCTTTCACTTAGACAAACTAACAACCCAAAATCCTTTAAGCTACTGTTGAAATAACAACTAATGGTCTCACGGCTTTGGCTTTGCTCATGCACCGCTGCACCTAGCTAATCCCCCTAAACTATCCTATCTACTCTATCCCATCCTGCTCTAAAATTACTACTTGGCAAGTAATATTCTATCTCTTCCTGTGCTATTACAGCTGTTCAGATACAACGTTCTATAGTCTCTACAGATTTACATTGTTATGAAAGTTCACTATCTATATTTGTGTGTGTATATGTAGTAAAATAATATCCATCCATCCTGAACCCCTTTCCCATTTTTGCACATGGGGTCAGAGTGCCACTTCAGCAGTGACAATCATCTCGAGCCAAGATTTACACCTCTGGGTGGCTACCCCTGCCAGGGTAATTCATTCATTCCATTTACACACACACACACACACACACACACACACACACACACACACACACACACACACACACACACACACACACACACACTCTGACCTATGGCCAATTTAGAGTGTTCAATCCATCTATTGCATGTCTTTGGAGTGTGAGAGGAAACCCACATGACCACAAAGAGGACATTCAGAGTCCACACAGAAGGCACCCCAGCTGAGAATTGAACTGGAGAACCTCTTGCTGTGAGCAACAATGCTAACTGCTGGACCACCGCAGCCACCCTAAAGTAAGATACATAATGGTGCCAAAAGAAATGCATGATCACCTGGTAGGTCATACCAATGGGTACAGGTAGGTGCACTAGGCATGTTGAAAGATTCAGGTAAGAGTCTGGCCAAGTGGAATATCAGACAATTTATAACAGCAACAGGGGTTTTGGGGGGGGGGCAGGGAGAAAGATTTGGGACTGGGTCCTTTTAAGAGAGTACATATATAGTTCAGATAAATTAGTAGAACCTTAGGGTAGGAATCCACTTAAGATTTACAGTATGGAAGTAGTCACCAAGTTTTAATTGTTGAATGTTTTAAGTTCCACCTGTCACTTTATTACAGTTCCTGTTGCTGCAATAAAACACATTTTTATGACAGATTGCTGTGTTTGGTGCCTCTACTTTCTACCTTAGTGTGTTAACTTAATACATTAAATTATTAATGTAGTGAAAGTTACAGATTAGAGTGGTGTATCTTCTGTTTTAACTGCTAACACCAAATAGTGTACTTTCAGTGTACTGAAGTTTAGGTTTATTGCTGAGCAAATAATTTAAAATTGTAAGATCTGAATAGTGTGTTGGAGTGCTAGTTCTTAAATGAAATTGTTTTAGTGGAATATTCTTTCCATCTTCTATATAAATTGTGTATGTAATTATGTATGGTATTATGTAATAGGGGACTTCAGCACTGACTGGCAAACTTATTCATCTGATAATCCCTCCAACTACATAAACTTGTATGCTTTCACGCATATCATCTACTCAGAGGTGATCTCTGCTTAACATACAAGGCCATGTCAAACCCAGAGCTGGTGGACATGCTACACTTAAAGAAATCCCAATCCATCAGAGCCACATGCTCCAGGGCCCTAAACCTTGTCATCACAATGAGCAAAACATGCTGGAGGGATAGGTTCCTGACCCAGAGACTCCCCATACTCTGGAATAGATTGCCCATACATGTCAAGCAGAGCACCTCCTTGGCTCTCTTCAAAAGGAACCTTGACAACTGGATGGGGGATAGGAAATTTACCCCGGGGATCAATCAGTCGCCCTGCTAGACAGAGGTCCAAGTAAGTAAATATTGTGGGAAGAAATAGCCAGGGAATTGTTATGGCTAGGGTTATATAGGCCCTAGGGCCAATAGCCTAGTACCAACCTATGAATCTATGAACCTATAATACACTCACCAACTAGGACATAGAAGCATAGCAGCAAACAGTCAATTCTTGACTGAACCCTAACCAATATACTCACATTGATCTATCACTCAGTATGTCTTCCAGATAGCTTAAGTGACTACGTACCGACCTATCTCCTTAGGTAGCATAACTGTACCACTAAGCATGTGACCTACAAACAAGTGCGCAACAGAAGACATTTTTCAGTATATACTCTTCAGGTCTTAAATTACACCTCCAGAGTTGTTACTGGTCCCCACTAAAACACCTCCATCTATACTCAGCTGTTCAATATTTTAACAATAGAATTCTTGATATTCTCAATAGTCTGCATCCAATCAGAAATGTCATAACTAAGCTTATTATAGCCCATAGCTCACTAAAGAAACCAAGCAATTACTAAAACAGAGACAAACTCTTGGCCCAATATCAGACCAACAGAAGCAAAGCCTTCGTTGATAACTATTGGCACATAAGAAATAAATCCAAAAAACAAATCAAGAATGACAAAAAAACTTTTCTACACCAGAATCCAACACAAACACCAAAATAATCCACAAAAGTTCTGGGGCACTATTGAACAACTTCTACATCTAGGACAAACTTCAATCCCAACCCCCAATACATTTAATTCTAAGGAAAGTATCGCTACCCAATTCAATTCTTTCTTCATCAACACTATATGCTCATTCATAAAAAGCAATAACTCCACTAGTCAACCCACCTGAACCAATGTTACCCCTACTACACTCCTTCTACAACCCATCCAAACAGACAAAATAAAAAAAATGTTAAACTAAAACCCACATCACTTGCCGCTAATCACCTACCAAATGAATACCTCAAGTTAGCAGCTGATGTCACCTTATATCAATCTTGATCAATAGATCCATCTCTGAGCAATACAACCTGAAGATCTGGAAAATCCCCTATGTAATATCTCTCCAAAAAGGTGGCGTTTTGCTAGAACTTTCCAATTATAGATGAAAATATCCATCACTTTCAAAATGTTTGGAAAAATGTATCCACTCTCATTTATTGGACCATCTATTAAGTAAAAGTCTCCTAGCCAATTCCCAACATGACGTTTGACCCAGACACAGCAGCACAACTACCCTTTTAAGTTTCACTAACACTATAAACCAACTTAGAAATAATGAACAACTTGTCTCATCTATCTTTCTGGATATGTCGAAGACATTTGACACAGTATCTCAGCAGAAGCTGATAAATGAGCTTGCATCCCTTAACATATCACAAGAAGCCCTCTGCTCATTCCACAACTATCTATCCAATCGACAACAAGCTGGGAAGTGGCAAAATGAGCTCTCTTCTCCTGTTACCCGTTACAGTTGGTGTCCCACAGGACTCAGTTCTAGGTCTACACTCCTCTTTTGTATCTTTACAAACTTTGTCCCTCTACTACCCCGGACACCATCATCCAATACACAGATGACCCCACTCTCATTTGTGCTGCACCCTGCCTGCCACAATTTCAAGAAATTACACAAAAATCCTTTTCTGCCATCGAATCCTATCTATACAACTGTCAGCTTATTCTAAATCTTAAGAAACCAAATTAATGCTCTTCCCCAGTGACTATAACAACTCCAATAACCACAGTCATCCCTCAAGATCATTTCATCCAACAACACATCAATCAAGCCAATCTCAGATACCAAGGTACTAGGTGTCACCACTGATAGCAGGTTGAGATTTGACAAACATGTGTCACTTGTTATTACAAAAAACACATAAAGTTAGGCTCTGTATGGAGTTAAGACTTACCTTACCAACACTTTCAGACAAGCAATCTCCAGGGCCTACCTTTTGTCTACACTACTGTATGCCTCCCCTATATTCACAAACCTTAGAAAATCTGACCTAAACAAGCTAGAGGCATGTTACTACAAATTGCCAAATTCGCCACACACCTACTGCACAGAACCCATCATTGTGTTGCTCTTCAACAACTAAAATGGCTACAGCTATCCAACGTTTATCCTTCAACCAACTTGTAGCAACTCACTCTTTTATATATAAACCTGATAAATGCCCAGCTCTCCAAAACCACATCAATAACAGACCCCCTAAGACCTTCTAACAAAATCCTGCTAAAAGTTTCCAACTCTAATAACAGCTTTGGAGACTCTCTTTATTCAAATCATGTCTCTAGATCATGCGATTCCATCCCTCAGAAAATACTTAACACCAGTAACTCTGCCATGTTCAAAACCTGCTCAAACCTCATTGAAATGATGACTGGTTGTGCTTCTCCAACACTTTTTCTTCTTTACTTCTTTTTTCCTGTTTACTTTTCAACCTTATCTCCCCTCTTAAGGTTCCCAGCTCTCTTCTAAGGCTATATTTCTCAATATTTCTAATCACCCATCCCCTCTCTCACTATTATATTGTCTGCTCTCCTGACCTTATACTTCATCAGAATTCTGTATAAATACTCTATAGTTTTCTCCAAACTTTGATTGATATTTCCCATGACATTAATAGCTGTATATTCATTTTGAACTCTGCTACAAAATTGTAATCTCCTTGTTTTTCTCCAAACTTCATTACATTGCTTGTATTTCTGTATTCTTTCCTCCTCGAATTTTGTACGATGATCCTGTTTTTTTATGACCAAATTTTGTATATCTGGTAGTACTGTGTTATTTATACTGTGTTAAAGTAGTATTTGTCCTTGTTCTATTCTATCATTTTTGTAATATTGTACCTATACAGATTTGTATTTAATGATGTTGCATTTAATATGTGGAGCTTTTCTCTCCGGGCCTCTGCTGAAAACAAGCTACTAGCCCAGTCGGACCTCCCCAGTAAACAGATATCAAATAAATAAATAAATTCTTCTCAGCAGTTCTGCATACTTCATTTTCACATGAAAGGAAAAAACAAATAAAGGAAAACAGAACTAGAGTATTAAGGGGAAAAAAGTTGAACATTTTAAAATAAATATTGATATATGTACACCATAACATTACAGCATCGTTAAGCAGCATCGTTATCTGGTATAGAAATTGCTCTCAGGTTGATTGGAAGTCACTGGATAAGGTCGTTAAAAAGGCCACAAAAATCATTGACTCAACCTTCAATCCCTACAGGACATATATTCAAACAGATGTTATGGCAGAGTCCAAAAACTATCTAGGCATATACACCATCCGGCTCATGGACTGTTCAAACTCCTGCCTACAAGGAAGCGCTACAGAAGCAGGACATCCAGATTCCATAACAGCTTCTTCCCATGCGCTGTCAGATGGCTGAACAACAAACCCGTAGCCTAACGTGCTACATGGGTAAAACATTATTTATGTGCAATATGTCATTTGTATTTACATAAATCTCTACATGCCTCACTTTACACATCTCTATCTGCACTATGAAAACTGTAAATGGTAGGTTTATGGCATATATTGGTGGTGGGTAAGTTTTACATATGTAGCTCTTTTATTTATTTATTATACTGTTTTTTACATATCCTTATATTTTTACAGTCTGTGCCTGTTGTTGTATTTGTTTTGTTTCTGCTGTAAAAAGCTTTAGCATTTTTTACTATTTATTTATTTTTAGTAGCTTTTTGATTTCTATTTTCAGTATTTTAAATTACGTAATTTAATCTATCTTCCTTCTGTAAACTGTCATTTTTATGATACAAGCCTGAGTATTGCAATTTTGTGCAGTGATATGCACTTTTTCCTCTGTGTTGATCTGTATGACAATAAAGTTTACTTTGACTTTGACTTTAGAGGCTCTAATTTATGCACAGCACAGACTTCAGGTAATGAAGTCTGATGGGTATTAGTATATGCAAATGAAATATAATCTGCATTAATTACAGTTAACAGTTATGGCAATATATAAAGTCATCACTAGAAAGCAGGGTGTGGATGGAGATTTGCATGTTAGGTGTTGCTTGTTGCCATGAATGACACAGTTTGAACAATATGTTTTAAAGCTGTACTGAATAGTAAGGTGTTACCTTATATCTTGTAGGTACTATGCTCTTTGCATATTTCTGTATGAAGTCAGATCACACCTGCTTCCATGATACACAGTCTTTCATATTTTAATGCATGCATGCAGCCCAAGAGACAAAAGTCCAACCCAAAGAGGTGTCATTTCACTGTTATAACAGCAATTCCATCCTGCAGACTAGCAGAGCCTGGATTACAGTGCAGGCACTTGTGTACCATACTTTGTTCATTGGTACTACCAGTCATGTGCACAGTATGCACTGTACACTATGGCCATAGCCCATAGCTAGTTCATTCCATACTCCAGGTACACATGTGCATGCACTCGTGACAGTCCCACAGGTTTACATGACACATGTGTCTAACACATTCTGCAACAGATTAAGTTGTGACGGAATATTACAAGACACAGAGCTGCTACAACACTAGCACAGACTTTAGGTTTACACTACATTTGGGACACATTCTGCAACAGATTAAGTTGTGACGGAATATTACAGGACACAGAGCTGCTACAACACTAGCACAGACTTTAGGTTTACACTACATTTGAGACACATTCTGCAACAGATTAAGTTGTGACGGAATATTACAGGACACAGAGCTGCTACAACACTAGCACAGACTTTAGGTTTACACTACATTTGGGACACATTCTGCAACAGATTAAGTTGTGACGGAATATTACAGGACACAGAGCTGCTACAACACTAGCACAGACTTTAGGTTTACACTACATTTGGGTACTTTGATCATTGTTCTTCCAAACTTCACCTTCTACAAAATACTTCCAAAGCAGTGGACACTCCAAGAAGCAAATGTTTGAAAACTGCAACGTATACTGACCTCTGAGTTAGGCTATTTAGTAAGGGGCAGATTTCTGGAGGACACAGTGCATCACAACTTTTTTTTTCTTTTGGTGGAAAGCCACATTTTGTTGAAGCTCCTACTTTCATACAAGTGCTATAACAAAATTGAAATGTGTCTCTATGATATTTTAGCTTCCATTATATATGCAGTACAGACTGACTGCAGTTAAAATGTGATACACGTATGTTACATGTGCACAACACCTGAAAACTATAAGGCGTAAGCTAACATCTAGTGTACGACATGAAAGAGTTACCATAATAGCAAGTACACTATGCATTTATTAACAGAATTGGTTCATATGTTTTTGTGAGTACACCCTGGCAGTCATTATATATTCCCAGAGACATTTAAAGCATTGTCTTGGAGGAATATGAAGTGCGCATTGCCATAAAATCCCACATATGACGTTATGGAATTTTGCGCCTTTCCATTGTGGGGGTCACAAAGTCTAACCTACCTACACATCTTAAGTGGATGTGTGATGGCATGCACATCGTACTGCAGGGGGCGCTCTTGACAGGACAATAGAGCTGTTGGATAATTGATTTGGCTACATATTTTGAACCTGTGTAATAACATGAATGTCCTTCTGTAATATATTTCCAGAGTCTGTCATTAAGGAAGAGAACCACATCTTCTGTCATAGGCTCAAAAGACTTACATCAACCAGTAAAGTAAGAGAAACATCACATTTCAGTGAAGCCTCACATAGTTTATTTCATAGTAATGTGTGCATGCATTTTGTCAGATACAGTAACGCTGTGTGTTGGATGCTGTTGCACAGTTTGTCTCTGATGCTGTTGCACAGTTCATCTCTGATGCTGTTGCACAGTTTGTCTCTGATGCTGCAGCACAGTTTGTCTCTGATGTTGTTGCACAGTTTGTCTCTGATGTTGTTGCACAGTTTGTCTCTGATGCTGTTGCACAGTTCATCTCTGATGCTGTTGCACAGTTTGTCTCTGATGCTGCAGCACAGTTTGTCTCTGATGCTGTTGCACAGTTCATCTCTGATGCTGTTGCACAGTTTGTCTCTGATGCTGCAGCACAGTTTGTCTCTGATGTTGTTGCACAGTTTGTCTCTGATGCTGTTGCACAGTTCATCTCTGATGCTGTTGCAGAGTTCATCTCTGATGTTGTTGCACAGTTCGTCTCTGATGCTGTTACACAGTTTGTCTCTGATGCTGTTGCACAGTTTGTCTCTGATGCTGTTGCACAGTTTGTCTCTGATGCTGTTGCACAGTTCGTCTCTGATGCTGTTGCACAGTTTGTCTCTGATGTTGTTGCACAGTTTGTCTCTGATGCTGTTGCACAGTTTGTCTCTGATGCTGTTGCACAGTTCATCTCTGATGCTGTTGCACAGTTTGTCTCTGATGCTGTTGCACAGTTTGTCTCTGATGCTGTTGCACAGTTCATCTCTGATGCTGTTGCACAGTTTGTCTCTGATGCTGTTGCACAGTTCATCTCTGATGCTGTTGCACAGTTTGTCTCTGATGCTGTTGCACAGTTCGTCTCTGATGCTGTTGCAGTTTGTCTCTGATGCTGTTATACAGTTTTCCAGCTGTTGTCTGATTCTGCCATATTTGTTTATCATATGCTGTCACATTGTCTGAAGCTGTTGTACGACCTACTACACAAAGCAGGACAATATGAATTGGTGTTGATAAAGAGTGTCCTGAATGCATATACTGGAACAGATAGACTGAACAGGATATGATGACTTCCTGGGTCCAGATGGGTGGGGCAACCAGTAATAAAGAAGGAGTGGCCATTCTAGACTTCTGTCTGGCAAGTGGCTTGATTGTGGCCAAGATGTAGTTTGGCAAGAGAGACAGTCACAGGATCACATACAAGACTGGCCTACATACAAGTCAAGTAGGCTTCCTACTAGTAAGGAAAGGGCATTGGGGAAGAATCACTAATTGCAAAGTCACCCCCAGTGAAACAGTCAGTCCACAGTATAAACCACTGTTTGCCACATCTAGCTGCAAGTTATGGTGACAGAAGGGTCTAAGGTCAACAGAGACAAGGCTGGAGACCTGAAAGCATGATACTTCAAGGAAATAATCAGGGCTCTACCACCTGAGGAAGAAGAGGAAATGGGGGGAGCTGACGAAGAATGGCAGCACCTCAAAACAGCATATATGAGGGTACAGAACAGGCACGTGGCTGAGTCAGGTGTGAAAATAAGGTACATATAGAAAAATGGTGGTGGGAATTAGAAGTCCAAAAAGTAATCAAAAGAAAGGAGTGCAGGAAGAAGTGGGAGAGAGAAAAGATGGACAGCGCTTGGAAGGTTTACTGGTTGACTATCAAAAAGGCTAAGAGAGGAGTTGCAGCAGCAAAGAATAAGGCATCATAGGTGCTCTACCAACTGCTGGAAGGTGACTCAGTAGATGGCATAAAGAAAGTATATCAGGTTGTAAGGCAAAGACAGAAATATAAAGAAGAAAAATAGGCACCCCATAAGGGATGCCAGCACCACCCTGCTCAACAGTCTGCAGGGCATCAAAGGCAGATGGAAGGAGCAACAACCTGCTCACCAGTCCACAGGGCATCAAAGGCAGATGGAAGGAGCAACTACCTGCTCACCAGCCCACAGGGCATCAAAGGCAGATGGAAGGAGCAACAGCCTGCTCACCAGCCCACAGGACATCAAAGGCAGATGGAAGGAGCAACAGCCTGCTCACCAGCACACAGGACATCAAAGGCAGATGGAAGGAGCAACAACCTGCTCACCAGTCCACAGGACATCAAATGCAGATGGAAGGAGCACTTCCAGCAGCTTCTGAAAAGAGGAAAACGCACAGAAGCTGTAGTGCCTCAGGCACAACCTAAGATGAAAGAAGGGGTGGAGTGCACAATTGAAGAAGTAAGTACAGCACTAAGGAAAACTAAGTTAGGGAAAGCAGCAGGCTGAGAGAAAGTCACAGCAGATATGATCATGATGACTGAGTGGCATGGCTCCTGAGAGTACTTATAGCAGTATGGAGAGAAAGGTGTATCTCAGGTGACTGCAGAATAAGCATACTAGTGCCAGTGTACAAGAACAAAGGGGACATCCACAACTGTGGGTAGTAGAGAGGTGTCAAACTCCTGTCACACTGCATGAAAGTTCTGAAGAGGGTAATTGATAAATGAATGCACAGAATACTAGAAAGTGAGAGCAGTTTGGATTCAGATTAGGATGCAGCCCAATCAAACTAATGTTTGCAGTGAGACAGATAGTTGAGAAGCAGCTAGAGGTGAGGAAAAAGTCCAATTGGACATTACTAGACTCAGAGAAAGCATATGACAAGGTCCTAAGAAAGGTGATTTGGGCATTTCTGTGGTATTTCAAAGTCCCTGAAATATTGGAAAGGATAGGGGAATGGAATGTAGGACTGAAGGCACATGAGTTGAAAATGAATGCAGATAAATCAATTGTAATGGCAGCAAATGGGGTAAATCAGAAGAAGCTAAGAATGTAAGATAGAAGACAAAATAGTGGAACAGGTTCACAGCTTCAAGTATCTGGGAGGGGGTCACTGAGGAGGAGGAAAGTCTGAATGAGGAGGTCAAATATAGAATCAGAGGAGCTGCAGCCAACTGTCACAAAGTGTCAGGGGTAGTTTATGAAAGAAAACTACCAAAGAAGTTGAAACATGTGGTGTACGAAACAGTGGTGCAGCTAGTACTGTATGGTACAGAAACCTGGGCAGTAAAGGCAGAGGTGTTGAGGAAGCTAGAGGTGGTGTCCGACACAGGTGGTAGGATGCACACTGGGGACAGATGAAGAAATGTGGACATCAGAGCAGAAGCCAAAATACCTCTAATTGCTGAAAAGGTAAAAAAGAACAAATTATGGTGGTTCAAGCACATGTGCAGAAAAGCAGAAGAAAATCTGGTGATGAAGATTTGGGACAGACAGGAAGGATGCAAATGGAAACAACAGTGTAAAGCAAAGAGGTAGCTGGATTGTGTGAATGAAAACCTGCGATGGTCAGGCATGACTGTTGAAGAAGGTAGGAGAGTGACATCAAACTGAGAGAGATGGTGACAGCTGACATGATACCCTGACCTCATGTAGAAAACTGGAAAAAGGGGGTTGATGATGATGAAATTTCTTTGACAAGATCCCAAAAGCTTAACATGCGGGCCAGACTACTCGTACAACCTACCTTCATCTTGCTAAGATCATTGACACTAGTCCACATGTAGGCATCAGAAGCAAACTCTCTGGTCTCACTTATTATATTACATTGTCCACTGGACAGCAAATTGGCTTAATGAGAAAACTGACATTGTAAAAGTAGGACATATCTCTTCTAGCCCCAGAGTTGCCACTTACAGTGTTCCACAGTTACATATCTCTCATCTTATTTGCTCAAAAATTCTGGACAAAGTCAAAATAACTGGGGTGGGCAAATACTCAAAATCCAGGAACATTTTTAAATATTACTCTAATTTACTTAAAAAAGGTAATAAAACAAAAGATTTGACATCAATTTACATTTTTTGAATAAAAAGTATGAAATTGTAATGACTGACATAACTGACTGACTTTAATCCTCACTAATTTACCAGAAAATCCAACCATTTTAAGATGAAAATGGCAAAGATATGAGGGACATTCATGGAGAGTCTACAAAATCCTGGACAATTAAGGCATGCACATGGATCATTTCTGAGTCTGCTCTTATTCAGCACTTACTTCTCTGAAATTAAATTAGCCATCCAAAGTTTTTGGCTAACCAAGTTTGCAAATGACTGAAAACAGGCAGATTTGTAAACTGCACTATGATGCCCATATTATTCAGTAGAGACTAGATCAGACCAGTGCCAGGTGTTTCAGCCATGGGCTCACCTTACATTTTCCTGCCGCATGGTTATCTTTGGCAAAGCCTCCTTGTCTTATCACCTATTGGGTGCTCCCTACAAAGCACAGTCTTATTAAAGACCAGAGTACCTACATAGATAAAGAGGTCTGTTTTGACAACTGTGTCTTTGTTTCTCTATATACCTCACTTATTAGACCCATCATTGAATACAAAGCCTCCCTTGGAATATACCTACCTAAACACCTTGAACAACTTGAAGTCTCCAAAAGATTCCCAACTGAAATGATTTTCACTTCAGCTACCCTGACATTTTACAGTATCTTTTCTATAGTTAACATCACATACAGGCTCTTCAAAGGTGGGCTATGCTACATGTATTGCACAATCTAAGGACCTGTACTGTTTGGCTTTCTCCATCTTCATAGAAAAATAGCCTACCAAACACCTAATCCAAAGACCTAAACCTCCGTTAAAGATTAGTAACATTTGCTCGCATGCTAGGTTTCTTATCCAGTGCATTTCCCACCATTTGAACTGGCTGCTTTTGTATATCAAGCAAAGTACCCACCTGGGGACTTCCAAGATGGTTGCACTATGAGTAACAGCTTAATTTCAGCTCTCCCAGTGTAAAAACAGAAACTCAGAACAGACAGCCAGTGAACTCAATTTTTTTTTTTTGGTAAATTTCAGTAACTGGCTAGTAAGAGTACTGTCTGCATGCCAGTAAAAAAAGAAATTCAGAGAACCTGAAAGGAAATCATCCACAAAAGGGGAGGACAAAACACTTACTGGAAGACTTCTGCAACTGTTCAGCAAAAAGCAGTTCAAGCTCCAGCTTTGATGTAAGACATAATTTCCAGTAACCTAGAGGAAAAAATAGGTTAAATGTATTCAGAGCTGATTAAAATAAAAAAAAAAAAACTGATGGAGTATATCAACTCAAATAACAAAAGGTTGGATGAAATGGAAGAAGATGTAAATAGATATTCAGATGAGGTGAAAAAAACTGCAAAAATCAGGTTGAAATGAAGTAAAGGCTGGCTGAGTATGAGACTGCTCAAGAAGGGATATTTCAAAAAATAATAGAGGACAGAGCATGCAGGGAAAACCTAAGATTTTTCTGCTGCACCAGAGAAGGTATAAGGAGCAGACTGTATTAATTTTGTCTCTCGTGTAGAAATGAGTTATGGCAGTTATCTACTCTATCTTCTTGCTATACTTGCTGTTAAACACCTCTATAACATGTATATATTAATGTAGCCTGTGAATGTTGGCAAATAAACTCTTTGGTTAACTCACTATCTTATATTTACTGTACTTCTATAAGAAGTATAAAGATTGTGTGCTCTGTATATTGTTTAATGAACCTTTTGGTTAATGTGTCTTTCTCTTGTTAATGGTTTAAGTGCTCTGGAGCTTTTCTTCCCAGGCCTCCACTGAAAATGGACATATATCCAGTTGGACTCTCCCGGTTAACAAATGTAAAATAAATAAATAAATAAATAAAATAAATAAATTGCAAATATGCAACTGGACTGGTGTTCCACAGCAGTAGTTGTTCATTGAAAGGGCACATTGCGTGTATGTTCCAAACATGGCTATGAGAAATCAACCTAGACCTTTAGTAGTAAAGATGCAATCTTACCAGCAGAAGGAGTTGATTCTGACAAAACTATGGCAGAAGGCCAAAGTACTAAAAGTGGGAGACGTAGAGTGTTTCTTGAAAATGATTACTCACTGTACATCAGGCAGGATAGGAATAAATTTATTCCACTAATCAGGGAATGCCGAGAAGCAGGCATGAGATTCAAACTGCTGTAACCAGGTATCTTTGGAATATTCTTTTCTCGGGGGACAAAATCATTTTTTTGATGCAGAACATGTTAAGGAGGAAATACAAAAGCTTGTCCAACAAAAAGTGATCTGTGAAACAGAAGGAGATTCTGCTTTTTGTTCTTATAGGTTCATAGGTAGGTACTAGGCTATCGACCCAAGGGCCTACATAAGCCTAGCCAACAAGGTTCCCTGGCTTACGCCACACAAGAAAGTTATTTTCCTGTGCCACTTTCGAGCAGGGACACAGAAGTGATCCCTGGGGTGTATTTCCTATTTCCCATCCACTCATCAAGATTTTTCTTAAAGAGTGCTAATGAAGAACTTTGCTTGACATATACGGGTAGCCTGTCCCAGAGTATGGGAAGTCTCTGGGACAGGAATCTATCCCTTCAGCATGTCCTGTTTATTGTGGTGACAAGGCTTAGGTCTCTAGAGCATGTAGCTTGGAGGGATTGGGATTTCTTTAGGTGTAGCATGTCCAACAGCTCTGGGTTTGACATAGCTTTTATGTTAGGCAGAGATCACCTCGGAGTAGGCAATATGCTACAGGGTAAAGCTGGAGTTTTTTAAGGCGGTCAGTATAGGGCATATGTTTGAGGCCAGTAATCCTCTTTGTGAGGTACTTTTGTGGCCTTTCCAGCTGCTGCAGATGTCTTGTGAGGTACATTCCAAACGGGGCATTGTCCTCTATAATGGGTCTAATGACTGTCAAGCAGAGGGGAACAATGACCTCTTTTTTCCTGGATGAGAACCCTTTTATGATAAGATGTGCCATGTATAAGGACTTCCTGACTACTGTGGCGATGTGACTATCAAAGGAGAGACTACTGTCCACCTGGGTCCCAAGGTCTCTTATCACACATTCGGTATTAAATAGATTGCTGCCTATGTGGTACTTCATGGGTACAGAGTTTT